>NC_077227.1:632014051-632249051 GCF_027887165.1 Monodelphis domestica
TTTAGTTATCAAAAACTATATTCTGATTAACTGAATATTTTAAAACTGCTTTTCACTTATTAAATTATAAAAAATACTCTGCACTAAATGGAAATAACATGACAAGTATGAAAAAAAATTCTAACCCATTTCATTACAAATTACCAAATGGACTAATATATTAGGTTTGGGAGAAGTACTTCAATTAATCAACTAATAAATATTTCCTGGTCATACTAATTCAATTTTCAACTCCATGAACATTTATTATGTATATACTATATGCAAAATATTGTATAAAGTGTTGGAGATACAGAGATGAAAATTTGCACTAACAAGATATTAACTAAGGTAAGTAATATAAAACACATTTCTGGTGGTTATAAATTAAACTCTGAAAGAGGCATTTAAGAATGAATGAATAAAAAGTCTCTAGAAATCTTGTCTAAAACCAAAAGAAAATAAAAAGACCTGGTGAATCAGAGAGAGAGAAAACGAAGGCCTATAAACAAGATTCCACTAAGCTTTGTATTAGTGCATTTGGTTATACCTAATGTTTTATATCATACTATGCTGCCAATCAACAGGGAACATGGATTTGTGCATATATTTCTTTCACATACTTGGTTTAGAATATGAAAGAAAATGATCACACCACAGAATCTATGAAATGAGAGAGAAATCTGTATCAATTAGGAACATTTACACTATAAAGGGGAAGAATTTTTAAATCCTAGCACCGAGCAACAGTTTTTAATTAAATTTCTCTTAAAACTGAGTAGTGTCTAAATAGAAGTTTATTAAAGCTAAACTAGGGTTTGGACAAGTTTTTGCTTGCTTTAGTTTTGCTTTTAAAAAATTACATAATACAGTTGTAATTCTCTCACACAATTACATATTATGATGTATTTTCTTATAAGGTTTCATTTTAAATAACTCAGGCAATATTATAAATTAATATTAGTCCTATTCAACTTTTCCAATCTTAATAGCATTGTTTGATAGCATTGCTTCAGAAAGAAATAAGTAATTTGTACCAACATCTCCTAATTAGATATTGGCATTGAGTTTCTAGTTTTACTTCTATATTTTCCATTAAGGTGCAAATCAGCTTTCCTAAGTTAAAAGGTGAGAAAAAAAATTAAGTCATTAGTAAAAGAGGAATCATTAACAACAGATTTACCGGTTTGATTCTAAGTTGATTATCCAAGACCTCCAGAATGGCATGTCTTCTTGATATTCTTTTGTCTGTTATCTATAAAAAGAAATGTAAACAATATGGGCATTGAGAAATAAAGTGTGTATTGAATTAGATCCATAAAGGTAAAGTTAAGTTAGACTTAAGACAACTACTAAAATCTGTGAGGCCCAGGACCTCAAAGTCATCATGCTCTACCAAAAAGAATTCAAAAAGTCTTAAGAATTGAAATAAAAAATTTAAATGTTATCTATGAAAGCTTCATACTTATGTGTACTTCAGACTATTGATACCCACTGTTCTCAAATGCACCATCCTTGTAACATCATAAATGTGAACATAAGTTAGTACATTTTTAGGACTTTACTTAAAAGCCTAAATAGGTGTAATTTTTCCAAATACAGTCATTTTGAGAGCAGTTCCTCCCTATCCTCTTTCAGTAAAAGACCTTCACTTCTACTTTACTAAAAGCAAACACCTTGAACTTCCTCTTCCAATCTGCTCCAAACCACAAAATACCTATTCATTATCCTCCACAATTAATTGTTCTTGGTTCTAATGCTAACCAATGCTAACTCCTCCAATTATGCCAGTGATCCCTCCCCAGTTAGCTAAGATATGGCAAGTGTTCCACCTGCTGTAGAGGGCTGCTCTGTTCCACCTCTCCACCTGAAGACATTTTTTGCATGCCCTGCCCCTCTGTCCAGCAGATCAGTTTGAGCACTTTCTCCCTCCACTGTCTGGGGTAATGGAGACTGGGGGTGGGGGGCTCATAGACAGTTTGAAGTGCAGTTTGGGCTCTCAATCTCTAAAAGGCTCATTGTTCTATATCCTAGGGAAGTGATGGTGAACCTATGGCACATGTGCCAAAAAGAGTACACAGAGCCTTCTCTGTGGGTATGGCTACAGTCACCCTCCAGAATTCCTTACTAGAGGTGGAGTTGCTCCCCTCTCCCTCTTCACACATGTCTGAGGACATTTCTCACATGACCCACCTCTCTGCCCAACAGCTAATGGGAGCATTTCCTTCCTCCCCTGTGTGGGATAAGGTGCTGGGGGGAGGTGGATATCCTCATATCCAAGATATTTAACATCCTATATTCCTCCTCCCTTTCCTAGCTAAACTCCTTGAAAAGACCATATACAATGAGAACTACTATCTGGTTTCTGACAGCATCATTAATGGATTTTCTCAATCCTTAACCCATCTAGATGTCTTTGTAGCTTTGACACTGTGCAAGTGTGTCCATCACAAGTCTCCCAAATCCCCAATTCAAATCAGATACAGTGCTTCCTATAGCTTCCAGGATCAAATATAAAATCTTCAGTTTGACTTATAAAGCCTTCTATAACTTGGCCCCTTTCTACATTTCCATATTTCTTACCTCTTATACCTTTCCTGTCACTACTGTGGGGCCTGGCCTCAGGTCTGAAGTTAAAAAAAAACTCTAATCCCAACTAATTATTAAACTTTATATTATTTGAATTTGTAGTCAGATAAGTGGACTATCTTTTCTGGTCATAGAGGAGCTGATCTTCAATTCAGTCATTCCAGGGCAAATAGTCCTTATCAGACCCCTGCTGTGTCCTCTCAGCAGGGGGCATCTCCCTCCCTTGCCTCATCAAGCAGTATTCCCTCTCTCCCCTCTCTTCTCCATACCCTGCAACAAACCTCCCATATTATCCCCATTTTTCCAATCCTATTTCCTTTCCCAATAAATATTACACTACTCTGCCATCCAGTAAGACTGTTCTCAATGTTCCTAAAATGCTACCTAACAAATATTTTCATCATCACTCTCTCTACCCATACCTGGTACACACTCCCTTCCTCATCTCCACCTAACTTCCCAGGCTTCCACTGTAGTCGAGAGAAATGGTCAAAAGCAGAGGAAAATATGAGATTTAATGAAGATGGACCCAGAAGAGACAGATGGAACATTAATGAGCCAGCAGGGAAAAGGAATTCCACGGAATTCAAAGGAAGAGAAAACTGTTGGACAGAGCTGAGTCTGGTCACTCACTCACTCAAGTCTCTCACCAGAGACTCTGACAAGAGCTAAGGAGGAGAGTTGCTTTTCCAATATGCTTTCTACCAGGCTGAGCAGAAGAAGTTCTTGCCCACTGAAGACCTCTTCTGATTTAAACTCACTTTCTCTTGGGGAAAGTCAAACCATTTCTCTGAAGAGACTTTGTGACAAAAGCCTTCAACAGTTAATAGGGAAAAGACATTAAGGGACCTCTCATCTCTTCTCTCTACCCCTCTCTCTCCCTATCTTTCTTTCCCAAAAAATAAATTAGCCATTTAGTATACAGAAGACTGTCTCTAAGTTTTGTATTAGGAGGAAGGATTTCAAAGTCAAAGAAGAAAGTTGGGAGGGGTTGACACACTTTTGGTCAGGTCCAGACTCTATTAAGGTTGTCTAGCCTTAGAAGGAGAAAGTGGCTACACAGTAATCAGTCCCCTCCAGCAGCTGGTTTCCTGTTCCTAGCATTTTAAAGCCCCCTCTGTCTATCCCACTGGTCTCAGCTAAAATCCAACCTTTTGCTTTTCTTCATCTCACCTAATCTTAGTGCCTTCTGAGATTAGCTCCAATTTACCTAATATATATTTTGAGTATGCACAGGTGGTGGCATGTTTCTTTCCCCCCATTAGACTAAACTCATTGAGAAGAAGAAAGGCTGTTTTTACCTTTCTTTGTATCCCCAACATCCAGCACAGTTTCTGAATCATAGTGGCCAATTAATATATGTGTGTTCACACACACAGAGTTCTGGAGAACAACTCAGAGAGTTGAGATAAATTAGATATTCAGATCACAAATTCTAGCACTTTTGTTCTTTGCTTTGTCATGTGGCTCCTTTATAAACTCATGTCAGGTGCCCTAGGATAGAGAAAAATTTTCCATGGGGCCAATCAAACTCTCTTTTCTCTTCTTTCACATTCTTAATAAATCATAAATCTTTAAAGATATAAAAAAGAACCGAGGTAACAGTTAACACCTGTAATCTCCATCATTCACTGCCCTGAACCCCTTGGGAAATGAGAATCACTAATATGTCAGGATGAGACCTTTCTTATTTTATAAAAAAAAAAAATCTAGTAAGACATTTTCACTACTGCTCTCTCACAAGCTTAACTGATACACAGATCATCAAGATAACTAATGAAAGCCCACCTCAAGAAATTTTCATGTTTCTAAGCTCTCAAGAGGCCTCAGAAGGCTATAACAGATACTCTCCCACAAATCTCATTCAGACACAATTTTTATACATAGTCTCTCTCCTTTTCCTTTCCTAATATGAACTATGATTTAACACAAAATCACTTAGAGAGCTATTTGCTGTCAAATGTGAGATAGGAGAGACTGATTAGCACTTTCCACTTAAAAACAAATCTATGGAACTATATAGAAAAGTGCTAATTTAATACCCTACAGTTAGTGCTCCTGTTTCCAATCAATACACTACAAAATAGGAAATGGCACAAAGTATCAGTCAATATTAAGCAGTTTTGCTCAATGTTTCCAGGCAATATAATTTGGTAAAGAAGCTAATGTGGTAGGGTGGGGCAGGGAAGGTGGGGCTGGCTAGGAAATATTTCTTATATCAAAGCATAATGTATCAGAAGTAAACTATTAAAAATAGAAGCAACAGAGGGGAGTCAGTATCACTAGTAATAACACAAAAAGGCTTCAATTTTTTTTTTTATTAAAGCATGAGGGCCTTTATATAGATGTTAGTATGATGGTGATTTTCAGTAGGCAGAATGGCAGAAAAATTCAGAAGTGAAGTTCTAATAAAGAAAAGATTTTATTGTATACAATATAACTAGAAAATACCACCAAAAGGAAAACAAGAACTAAGAATCTCCTTGATAGATCCCAAGAAAGTAACTTTTAAGAACTGTCATCATTATAAGACAATATTAAAAAATGAGAAAACTCAGATTAAATACAATTCCCAATGCCAATTCTAGATGACTGATATTGGAACTAGCATTCTTCCTCTTCGCTAAGAGATGCAGACTACTGGTGTACAATGTTTCAAAGTGTCTTTTATAATTACTGTATTGAACAGTTTTGTTTAGAAGTTTTATTTTTATTGTTGTTCTTTATAAAGAAGAGAATTGTGGGTAATAAAATATTATTTGGAAGTGATGCAACTCTAATAAAACATAAATGCAAAATGGTCATAGTTATTAAATTATACTATGGGCAATATCAACAAAATTTAGGATAAACACTTTGCTTAAATAAGATAAAGAAATCAAAGTCATACTGAAACAATAATTTCATGTTAAAAAATTGAGAATGATTCTATTTCAAAGGATTATAATGAATTCCCATTTTAAAACATTCAGTGTTTTTAATTATTATATGTATGTATACATCTCACCTAGGATTTGGAAGCAGATTTATCAACATAGATTAATGACATGGGGAGAAAAGGAATAGCTCATTTGTCTACCTATGTGAAATCTTTTATCTTTTCTGATTCCTAATTACTTTGATTTGTTGTTGTTCATCCTTTGTTTTCGAATATGACCAGTGGCCAATGCCATCACAGGGTGATGTCCTAACTTGTGTTGAATTGGATTTAAGTGAGGTACAAAGTCTTCAGCCTCACACTCTGTCATCAAAATTCAGTGTCAAGACAAAAGTCAAGGCAATGGCCTGGAATGCAGTGAATGACCTTGTCATTTTTCATGTCTGACCAAGTTCTAGGTCAGTGACAGTAAACCTTTTAGAGATGGAGTGCTAGGCCCCACTCCATCCCTGACCAAGTGTCATAACCCTTCCCCCCATATGAGTGCCAGGCATGTCCTGCCCCCCTCCCTTTACCCCACACAGAGGAGGGAAGAATCCATTGGGCTGCTGGGCAGAGGGGTGGGTGATATGAAAAAAATGTCCTCAGGCCTGGTGGAGAGGGGGAGAGGAGCAGTTCCACCCTAGTCCCTCTGCCTTTCTAGTAATGAATTCTGGGGTTAAGGTGACTGTATGCCCACAGAGAGCACCATGTGCCATCTTTGGCACCCATTCAAGTGTTGGAACAAATTGTTCTCATGGGCCCATTCCACTGGAAGAAGACTTGCCATCCCCCTAACTCACTGATGAGTTTGAAGCCTGTAGATAACCCTTAATCTGGTTTAGTCTATCTACCAAGATTGTTTTACCTAGGTGTAGTTGTTAGGCATGCTACAGTTTCTTGGAGCCTCAGGTGAGAACTGGGTAACAGGTGGACACTTAAGGACACTAAAGCCCTGAAAAGGGCAAAAAAAGTCCTCACCAGAGGTTCTATTGCATATACCCCATAAATGAATGAGATTTTATTAAGTGACTAGTATGTGTCAGGCACTATACTGGGCCCTGGGGATTTGTTCAGTTTTTTTAAGTCATGGCCAACTCTTTGTGACCCTCATTTGGTGTTTTCTTAGCAAAAATACTGGAGTGGTTTGCCATTTACTTCTCTAGCTCATTTTAGAGATGAGGAAAATGAGGTAAACAGGGCTAAGAGACTTGCAGAGGGTCATGTTGATACTAAGTGTCTGAGGCTAGATTAGAACCTAAGAAGAGGTTGCCACCTGGCTGCCATTCAAAACTTAAAGCAATATATAAAGGCTACTATTAATTGCCTTCACACTTGCCTTTGCCACTTATTCACTCACTATCTCACTTTAACTCTGCATCTCAGTTTTCTAATCTGTAAAATAAGGGCACTGGACTATAAAATTCTATAACCTCCACACAAATGTAGATATATAAGAAGGTAAATTTCTAGTAAATCAAACATAAAATAAATAGTGTCATTCGCTCATTTCTATATCCCAGCATGACTTGCAGGCTTGAACAACAAGCTTTAAGGTTCACAACATGTTTTATATACGGTTATCATTTAATGCTCACAACAACCCTGTGAGTTATTATTATCCTCATTTTACAGAAGAGGAAAATGAAGCAAACAGATTTAAATGACTCAACAATAGTCACACAGCTAATAAGGCTAAGAGGCAGGATTTGATTAGTGTTGATGTGGGCCAAAATGTCCCACAAACCCTGCCAAATAGCTGTAAACAATTAAAAGAACATAGAAACAATAACTAGTTGATTTGTATGGGATCACTTTTCAGATAAAGCATATGAGCTATTTAGATTTAAAATTATGAGAAACTCTACATGAATGAATCTTCATTCATAACCTAGGTCAGTGATGGCAAATCTATGGCACAGGTGCCAAAGACTGCATGCAAAGCACTCTGTGGGCAAGCAGCCACCTTCCCCCACCCACCCAGAGTCATTAATAGAAAGGCAAAGGGAATTGGGCAAAGCTGATCCCCACCTCCTCCTCTCTACCCTGCCTGATGACATTTTTTTCTTATCCCTCCCTCTACCCAGCAGCCCAATGGGAACACCCAAGGAATAAGGTGGGTGGCTCACAGAGCCAGAAGGGAGCCAAGCACTTGGGCCACTCCTCTACCCCCTTCTTACTTACGGAGAACATTCCTCACTTCACCCACCCCTCTACCCAGCAGCCCAAGGGAAGAGCTTCCTACCTCCCCTGTGTGTGGTAAGGGGGCACAGCACATGGGGGGATGGGGCAGGGCCTGGTACTCCATCTCTAAAACATTTGCTATCACTGATCTAGGATCTTGGTTGGGGAATTTCTGAACAGCAAGTACAGATGGTTCAGATTCCCAGTCACACAGAACTATATTCAAATGATGCTCAATTTTCACAATCACTGCTATGTGCAGTGTCTAGCCACTATTTAAGAGACCTGAAAACCATCAACGACAATGCAGTTGTTTATTGAGAGAGAAAGAAAAACCTGGGGAAAAGTCCCTCACATCTTTGACCTGCTGCATACTCCATTGGAACTCACTCTACAACTCCCAAAGGAATCAGAACACTCTCTTGTCAGTTAAAGGTTCTAATTTACATAACTTATTACATGATTTACATATATACATAATTTACATAACAGATTCTGTTGGAACACTCCCATCAGGGTTTGGGTGGAAGTTCTAATTTGCATATTCCCTCACTTGAAGGACACATTCCACAATTCCAAAAATACTTTGTATAGTATAATAAAGACATAAATTGTTTCTGCCTCACTGACCCCTTAGATTCTGAATGGGGTGAGGCAATCCTAGGAAAGACCAATTTTACTGGGGTCCTAGGCATATTCATTTTGGATTATTAATAACCATTACATTACAAATAACATCAATTTCTCCCTTCACACACTGCCTTCCTTAGTCTTCCCAGAAAAGAGTAAAAATTGAGGGAAAGTTGCTTCCTATGTACACTGCGCTTTGCTCCCCTCTGTGGGCAGAGTGAACCCTAAAGTGACATCAGTCCTAGGAAATGACAGCGTAATAGCCACCCAAACAACTGACCTCTTCCTTTGTGATTAATCAATTACCTTACCTAATCTAATTTCGTCTACCTTTACAAACTACTCTGTTACTATCTTATAATAAAGCTTGTTCGCAGCCAGGGAGTCAGTCTGAGCTGTTAGTCAGTTCTTTGGATGAGACCCTAATTGCCTTGCCCACAGCAAGGTCTTCCTGACTCCCAAGTTCTGAGCACCACAGCGCCACCCAAGTACCATAAAGACAGAAGTAAGGTTAGCTATCTGGGTTGGACGGATCAAGTGGGGGGAGGGGAGAACATACACGGGATTGTTTGTAGATATTACTTTGAAGTACTGTTAAGTTTGTTTACAATCTCAAAATGTAACATCCCAAATAGCAACCTTTTGGAACAACATAGCAGTCACAATACAGGTGCTGCTGGAGCAGAAAGCTGATAGTTAATGTGTCGGTTTGAGCATTTATACCTCAGAAATCAGGCGAATGTTTCCACTGGGAACTGGCTTATTGTTCTATTGATTGCCTAGACACGTAAATGTTAATGTAGATGAAAATTAAAAGTCTAACTTGCATTTTGGCATTACCAGCACATCTTGGCACCAAGGACACAAAGTGACTCGGCTTTCGGGAAGAAAAAAGTGACAATAAAAGCAATGCATCTCTCTGAGGCTAGCGCCAGTCTCACAAAGGGATCACCTTTCGAAGAGTTTGTGGGCTATTTAAAGGCCCTAGGGGCTACTAGGTAAGCAGACCCCCACTCCTGGCCGGCTGCACCCGGTAGCCATTCACACACTTACGCCCAGCAGCGGCCCGCGTCCAATCACCGTCTCACCAGGCAACAAGGCCACCCGGCGGCCGCCATCCGCCGGCTCGAGCTCAAAGCCCCCGGCCATAGAGAAAAGGGCTTCCGCCGAAGCCGAGCCTCGCGCCTCACCCGCAGGAGAACAGAGAAACGTGCGAGGAGCCGCTTCCACTAGCCCCAGTACCCGTGAACTTGGTGAAAACCAAGACGTCAGAACTAGGAAGACTCACTTTTGCCGACCCCGCCCCAGTGACGCAATTGGGGATTCCCCTCTTAATCGAGTCCAAAGGTTTGAACGCCCCCAGCGTGTCCCACCTTCTCGCCGCTTCCCTGAGACTTTGGATTTTGTAGTTCTTGACCCTCCTGCCTTCCCTTCTTCTTTACGCCGAATCTGAGCTAGAGAAACTACTCTTCCCAGCAGGCGCTGTGCGGATCTCTGTAAGCCTGCGCAAAAAAAACAGGAGACTGTCATGACCTGGGCGGGGCGAAGAGCCAGCTGGAACTATGGGGCTGTATTCGAATTCCGAGGAATTTAAATTGCGGTTAGAAAGGTAGGGAGGGGGCCCGTAACCGTCGCCCGAGCCCCCAGCAGGTAGGGGACTCGGATTTCCCGGCAACCCACGCGCCCCCATTGCCCGCTAAAGCTGCAAGCCTGACGCGCCGGCTCCCAGGTTTCGGTGACAGATGATCGGCACAGATGTTGTTTATTTGTCTTTGTCAAACTTACAAATTATAGGGTGGCCCTGGAAATAGGTCCCCGCTCTTCAATCCGAATGACTGGCCCCTTCCCAGAGAGTGAGACCCTTCCCAGAGCTCGTGCCTGGGGACTGCCCTCTCCCTCACGGAGCTGTCATCCCCTGATTACAAACTGGAAGTTCTGAGGTGGAAGAACTTTGCTCTTTTGTTTTCTTTCGTTTTCTTTTGTTTTTTAAATGGCATTTTAAAGTTTACAAAGTACTTTTTCTCACCACACTGTGAGGTAGGTAGTGCAGATATCAAAACTATTTTACAGATGAGGACCTAAAATAAAGCCCAGAGAGGTTAAAGTGGGTTGTCCAGTGTCCCCATAGCTTGGAAAGAACAAACCTAGGTCACTTTGACAAGGGAAATTCGTCACTTTTACAATCCTGGAGGGGGGGGGGGGGAAGTATATGGAGAAATCATGGATTGCTGTGGATAATTTTTTATTAGTCGACTATCATTTTTATGTGCACAGCGCTGGGGGTGCAAAAAATAGTCCCTGCTCTCCAAGAGCAGGCAATCTAATGGGCGCCGGGAGGGGGGAGGGAGCATGCAAACAGCCTGTGTACAAGCAAGATATATAAACAGTGTGAATGGGACTTAGTCTCAGAGAAGGTCTAGAATGGCTTTAGTATTGAGGCTTGAAGAAATTCCCAGAAGCCGGGATTCCGAGATGAGCATTGTCCTGGCAGAGGCAGTTGTCAGGGAATGTCTTGTGGGAAGAACCACATTTGGTTTTAAAGGTCATGTTTTAGGACCATAGTGAAGGTATCCTCATCTGCCTGCTACTAGTAGATGCCTGAAATATCTCCACCACTTGAAGATCAAATCTTTCCATAATTAGAGGTGGAAGACACTTAAAGGCTTAAATATTTTGAAATATAAGGCCGAGGCCCCCTTAAAATGGTAAACTGACTTAAAACTCATAAAGGTGTAAATGACGAATTTAGGAACTTTGAAAGGAGGTTTTGATAGAGGAGAGACAGTTACAGGATATTTGAGGGTTCCTGGTACTGAAAAGTAAACCTTCACAACTTTGCCCTTTTAGGGGACCACAGTCAGATATGCAATCAAAAGAAGGTTTCTATTGTATTTTCAGCATCATAACCTCAGCTTGAGATAGACTCCAAAGAAGGAATCAAAACTATTAAAGTACATTAACAGAATGGTAGGAACTGTAGTTTGGGAAACCTTAACACAGAAACCTGGTTCAGAAGAACAATATTTTGGAAGAAAAGAGTAATTTGTAACAAATACACAAACATTTAAAAGAGACTATGCATAAAATGATGAGTTTTAAGTTATTTAAAAATTTAATATCTTTATTACTCAGATTCTCAAATGGATCTAACGTCTCATCAATTTGTGAGTTCCTTCCATGGATACCTATCACAGATTATTCATACCTGCTCATTCTGTGCATCTCTTTTCCATGTTCTTCCATAATTTCACCATAGGGAGTTCACAAAATATGCTGGGGGCCACTCTCAATTTCACCTAACATTAGGTGCCAGGAGGACACTGGATGTTCTTCTGTCATAAACTATAACATGTACATTTACAAAATCACAAAAAGACTTTGTTTTTTGTCAGCTTTTGGTCTCTTTTGGGTGTTTTTTACATTTTTGTTACAATTTTCATTATTTAAATAGTAAATCTAAAAGATGATCTAATACTCAATTTGTGTTTTGTCCTAAAATTAATATAGTTTTAAAAAGAACATGAAGAGAAACCTTTTGTAATATAGATGTAAAACCAAATATATGAAACATTGGTTACCAAAAGGTGGTACTTCACATTGGTATCTGTAAGGCATTGAATTGGTTTATATGATTGTAGGAAGAAGAGGTCAGTTTTAAACAGCCTTATCTTCCATCCCTGTTCTTACCTTGTCTCACTAGTAATCACAGCACCTAAGATTTCAGACATAGTATAGATATACTACAATGAAAATTACAGGCACATATGTTTTATTACTAATACACAGTAATTGTGTATTAATAATATTAATATGTTACATAATAATATATTAATAAGATAAATATTAATCCATTCCATCATTAAGTCAATGGTTCAATTTACAAAGCAAGAGTAATTATTTGAGGGAAAAGATAGTCATGTGACTTTAGTATCTAAGTGTTTCTTTGTATCTTTACAACTAATAGTGCTGACTGTTTGGCTCCAGCGATTATTTCCAAAGCACAAATTATACCACTAAATCCACTAAATAATCCAGTTTAGATTTGGTACCTTTATGACTCTAATCTCAATCCCTTAGCAATTTCAGATGGTTTGGGGCAACAAGGTAGTATAGCAGATAGAGTGCTGGGCCTAAAGTCAGGAAAGACCTCATTTCAAGTCCATTTTCAGACACTTACTAAACTGTGTGACTCTTAAGCAAGTCACTTATCAGGTTCAGTGTCCTCATCTATAAAATGGAGATTATAGATAATAATAGTACCTATGTCCCAAGGTGGTTGTAAGGATTAAATGAGATCATTGTAATGTACTTTACAGTGTTTGATACATTTATAAATGCTATTTATAAATTTTATTATTATAATTTTATTATCATTACTTTAGTGCCAAAATGAATACCTACTTTGTGATAGCTAACATTTTGGGTTTTTCTCTAAACAGTCTTGTGAATTAATATAAGAATTCTCCATTTTACAGGTGAGATAATATGGTTCAGAATTTATGAATAAAATAATACAAATCACAAAAGGAGAAAATTGAAGAGTGACTTTGACTCCAGTGTTATTTTTACTACTGTGAATGCTTTTATAAGCTACACAGCTCTTTAAAAAACAAAACTATTAGGCTTTTGAAATTGCCAACTTTTTTTTTGCTTAAGACTATTCAGTATAGCCTATTAAGAAACTGACAACTAAGAGATTAACTGCACAATGTTTTTGGTCATTGTCAATTTTGCTAGATATCAAGAATCCTAATTTTTAAAATTTAAATAACTTATTTTTTAATTAATAAAATGAATTTATAATTTAAGGGAATTTAATTTCACATACTTATTAACACATGAGCAACAAACTTGGGTTAAAACATTTTGAACTAAAATATGGATTCTGCCATTTGGAAAAACATTTCTACATTATTTTAAAGTATTGTAATATATTAGAAAAAGTACTGGACTTTGAGTCAATAGATTTAAGACCAACTTCGCCGCTAATTAGCTATGTAACCTTGGGCAAAAGTAATTTAATTTCTATGAACTCTAGTCTCCTCATCTGTAAAATAGAAATATTTTTACACTGACTGCTTTGAAATATTCTCATAAGGTTCAAATGCTTAACATTAGTAATAATTAAAATGGTTGATCTGTCATAAATTGTAGTGATTAAAATAGTGGAAGACATAAATTGTAGTAGATAAAAGAGTGGATGAGTAAATTGTGACCACAGAAAATATGTTTTCACTATAGTGTCTTGTTTTTAAATCAATATATAAGGTGGTCGCCAGGGAAATATTCCCAATTATGAATATACCCAAGTCAAATGGGTTTTATAGAGAATTTAATTCATAAAAATGAGTAATTAAAGAAAGAGAGAGAGAATAAGAAAGGAATAAGTATAAAGGGCCTTAAGCCAACATGGCCTAGACCTGCGTCTTAAGAGAGAGATCAGTCAGTCCTTAATCACTCACCATAAGATCTGTCCAAGCAAGGATTCAGAGGGACAGAGTCTCCTCAGAGGGAGTTCCAGCCAGAGTCATCCTCCTTCAGACTGTCTTCAGAGCCTCCTTAGAGACTCTTTTCAGAGCTCTCTCCCAACAGCATCCTTAGAGACTGTTTATTCTTTAGGAGACTGTCATATCCTTATATAGGGAATTTTCTCCTATGTCACCTCCCCTAAATTCTTACATCTACCAATCACAGTAGACGGTTTTCAAAGGACAGACCATTCTTAGTTCACACCTAAGAAGCTGTAAATTTTTGAGTAATTCACACCAGGAAATATCTGAGTAAGTTTCTCACCTCTTTGTTCCTTGTAAATTCACAAGTTGCTTGACCTTTATAGGTACTTAGCACCCCTTTTGTATTAGTCCTAAAATAGTCATGGCCTAAGAACTTTTTGTCCCACTATAATTATGGGTTTAAGTACTTTTCATTGTTCAGAAAGGAGTTTACAACTTTATCTTCCCCTAAGGCATGCTTAAGTATGGTGAAGTAGAGTTCTCACATTCCTGATCTAAGTTACTTTTCACTGCCCAAATGGGGAATGGTCCCAATGGGGAATTTTTGAGGTTCACAATAAGGTTCACAATCCAACCTTATGAAGTAGGGTCTGAGAATTTTTAAGGTTCACACATTTACTATTCCTACACTTTTAAAACAAGGGTTATCATTTAGGAAAAGAAAGTGATTCTTGAATAGAATAAAATGATAAAATGTGAGCAGCATCTATAGTGTGGACTAAAGAAAGAAAATAAATGTATTGTAAATACTCTGTTTTAGGTCATATGTGAAACAGATTTACTAAAACATCAAATTATGCAGAAAATCTCCAAGAGAAATAGTAATTCACCTACTGCTGGTAAAGACCTCAACCCTGTTTGTCCTGATAAGAAGAAGAAAGAAAATAAAGACAATTTTGTTGAAATATTACCTCCAGAAGTAACTTTTAAAATCTTTAGCCAACTTGACATTCAGAGTTTATGCCGGGCTGCAACAATATGCAAGAGCTGGAATCAAGCAATCAAGAATTGTGACTACTTATGGAAACACCACTGTTTGACTGTTAGAGCAATATGTCAAAAAGAGATAGATGGCGATCGAGGAAATGGATATTCATGGAGGGTAAGTTTAAACACTAAAAACTGATGTGTTATAAGTAATGCCTATAACAGAAAAAGTAACATTCTAAAAATTCCCTAATTCCATATATTAATACATTATATAGCTCAAAACTACTTCCTTTGACTTTTTCATCCTAATTTACAATAAAATGTCCTTATCAATGTTCTTATAATGGCATATATATAAATATATATAATGTATACATACATATGCCAATATAATCAATATAGAGAGTTTGAGGGAGGCTGTAACTCTTAGAATAACAACATTTCAGAGTCAGAAGAGGCCTTGGCAACCATCAGTTTCAACTAGTACCTGAAAAAAAGAATCTCCTCCACAGCAAAGCCAACCAAATAATTCTCTAACTTTTACTAAAATACCCTAGTGGGAAAGAACACATTACTTTCTTTAGAAGCATCCCATTTCACTTTTAATATGGCCTGTATGTGCTTTTGATTTAGATCCAAGAACCTATTAAGAGTTTCCATTTTCTTTATATCAACCCTGAATATCCTTCTTTGATACTTTTACCCTTTTGGGACCATCCAGAACAAGTTTAATTCCTCTTCCATATGATAGCCCTTACCTTCTTTTCAGCTGTTCATTATACATATACAAAAATTAACCATGTATTAGGACATAAAAACTTCACAACCAAATGCAGAAAAGCAGAAATAATAAATGCAACTTTTGGAGATCATAATGCAATAAATATTATAAGCAATAAGGGGTCATGGAAAAGGCAAATTTAAAATTAATTGGAAACCATATTATAGACTTTGAAGACAGCTACATGTTTCCCTTAACACTTTTCATATGGCTTGAACCTGAGGCCTTTTACAGTAATGGTTACTCTGCTATGACTACTTCAGTTTCTTTGAATGTAGGAATATCAACATGTTTTTAAAAGCTAATTGCTTACTTTTTTCAGGTAACACTGCTGAGGAACTATTGGAAGAGTAAGGTAAAGCATGAATGGCTGAGTGGCAGATATAGCAACATTTGCTCTCACATTAGCCTACCAGAGAAAAACATGTGCCCTATGGATGCAGAGACCTGGGGGGAAATTCTAGAAGCAGAACTTGAAAGATAAACTGAAAAATCCAGGAGAGATCTCATCTTTCAAGAGTCAAAAGCAAACATTGCTATGGTGCAAATACTATGTACTGTTATTTGCTTATTGTTCATTTGTTTTTATTTTGAACTTTTAAAGGAATCTTATATGAAATGTAACCTTTATTTTTATTTTGCACTTTACACCTTCCCCTAAAAAAATGTATTTGATATTTTTATTGAAAGAATGGAATTCCAGTGATGATATTTTTAAAAGGATTGCTTTCAAGATTTGTGTAATACCGGTTTTATAAAATACTATTATTGTGAAATAATAGGAAAAACAGTGGAATTTGAATAAATTGGGGTTCTTAATGTTTTAAATTAAAAGTTGAATATCTTCAGGAAGAAACTTTGTTTAAAATAGTGTACTCTTAAATTGTGTTCTATGATAAGCAATTAAAAAAAAAAGATTGAAAGAACAATCAGGTGTTTGGGAAAATGTCCCCAACCATATAAGCAAACTTCCTTCTCTAACTAGATGTATTTTAGATTGTTAACAACAGCAAACAGATCTGACCAAATAAAGGGTGTTAAAGCACTTAGAACTACTATTAAGTTATAAGGTATTTTCATCATCACATTTTTGTATCTTGAATGTGTTTGTGTCCACATGTGAAGTTGTTTGGGGGTACTTTTTTACTCATATACACTATATGCTGGCTGACTTACATTATATCCATTATTATTTGTATTGTTTCTTTGTTTTCCATTCCTACTATTTCAATATTGTATCTAGTCAAACTGAATTATTTCAAATAAGAGGAAACAAAGATCCAGAGAGGTGAAATGGTTTGACCAAGATTAATTTGACAGGTAAAGAAAGTCAAGGTTGAGATTCCAAAGGAAAGGCAGGAGGGAAATAATTTTAAAAAGACATTTCTTCTCTTCTAGCTCCCTCTTGATTCTCTGGATTTTTCTACTATGCCTTCTTATCTCCACCACCACTCCCACCTCCTACACTTTCTTCTCCCATAAACTCCAGTGGATTGATGACTGTTTTTTTTTTCTCTTGTATTTGTATTCCTAGCATTTAGCATCCTGAGTAGTGTGGAAAGGAAAACTGAAGCAAGTTTTGGACTTTCTGCCACTCAGGTGGAACAAACAGCAATTGGAATGTTAGAAGATATTGACAAGAATGACGGTGGGGGGAGGGAACTTGGAGAGTGACAGTTGGTCTCAGGACTCTCTTTCCTGGACCTGGGACAGGAAGGAGCACTCTCACCCTGCCTTGGGTTAGAAGTGCCTCTATTCCCGATTTTCCCAACTGTGTGCCCTACCTAGATTCCTGGGATCATGTCATCGAACAAAAGGATTTAAGGAGAGCGGTTTGAACTTAAGGCCAGTCTTTAGGGGCCTCAGCCTGAAGAGACAGGCTCAACCAGCTCCGAAAGTCAGAACATTTTCTTCCTCTTGCTGTCTACTGCTAAGATTTTGAACTTAAGAAAACTAGCATAGATTAGCATAGACAGGAATAAAAGAAACCCTCCACCAGCTGGTGAGGCCTGGCCTCAGCTCAGAAGCTGGGAGGAAATTCAAACCCATTCTAGGAAAATCTGGATTCCTTCTTCCCTGATATTTCCCAATCCAAACTTGTTATTAAAATTCATCTTTATTTAAATAACTGCAGTCAGATAAGAGGACAATCATTTCAGGGAGACATAGAAGAAACTGAACCTCAGGACAGTCATTCAACCATAAATAGTCCTTATCAGACCCCTGCTGGACGACCTTGGAGGGGGGAGGCTTGTCCCTCAGGGGGATCCGTGCTTACCTGCTCTGGACTATCTTCAACATCAATCAATAGAGAAGACATCCCCTCAGGCTATCATAGGTGTCCCATTTCTTGGGAACCCCAATTTTCAAAGATAGCCTCTCAGCAAGGGTATCTCTCTCCTTTTACCTCACCAGCAGCCATATTCCCTCTCTCCCTAAACCTTCCTTATCCCCTATTCTTCAATTCCCTACAATTCTTTTAAATATTAAAGTAGTTCCTGTTAAGTGTTTAACAAATGAATGACCTATCTATGAATGAGGTGATGGTGGTGAGAACCCCAGTCTGGGAATCAGTAAAACCTGAATTCAAATCCAATCTGAGTCATTTACTAGCTGTGTGACCCTGGATAAGTCACTTAACCTCTGCTTCAGTTTCCTTAACTGCAACATGTGCCTAATAATAGCATCTTTCTCCCAGACTTTTTGGAAGAATCAAATAAGATATTTGTAAAGTGATCAGCATAATGCCCAGTACATCGCAGGCATTAGATAAATGTTTCTTGTTGTTGTTAAATAGCATAAAAAAATGTTTTAACTACTCTCATTACTGTTTAATATGCACTACATTGAATAATAGCCCAGTAATTTAACAATCTCAGATATTTGCAGTATTTTTATGGTATTTTCCTATCTCTCTGTCCATTCTCACATGTTATCCTCACAAGAGTCCCATAGATTTATAGATGTGTTTTACAGATAAGGGAAAGCTTTCAAGGTGAAGAAACTTGTCCAAGATCAAGTGGCTAATTAGTGTTTTGATCTTGGATTTTGAAATCTGATATTTCCCTTATTCGATGTCTCATACAGTGGTATTAAACTCTATAGAAGAATCCCAACAGGCTCCATGTTGACTTGATTTTTAAATGTAAAATGTATATGTTACATCATTTTGCTTATTTTGTTAAATATTTCCAGTGTCTGTAGGTGCCCACCTACAGAATCAGGTGCACAGAATCCAGGAAGTGAAAAGGATCCCAGCATTCTTCTAGTCTAACTCAAAACCAAATGGAATCTCAGCCAGCCATTGTTCCTAGTTCTTTCTCCTTGTTGCAATTGAATTAAAAAGCACCTAGTTGGTGCAGTGGATAGAATATTGGACTAGAAATTAGGAAGTTCTGCATCCAAATCCTACCCTAGAAACTTACTAGCTATGTTACTCTGGGCAAGTCCCTTAACCTCTCTGTGTCTATTTCCTCATTTGTGGTAGCTGCCTGCAGCCACAAATTAATATATTCATGGCTGGACACCTGAGAAGGAGATTGGAAACTGAGGGAAAATGGGAGAGAGAGAGACAGACAGAGAGAGAGAGAGAGAGAGAGAGAGAGAGAGAGAGAGAGAGAGAGAGAGAGAGAGAGAGGAGAAGGAGAGAGAGAGGCAGAAGGCAACAAAGGAAGAAAGACTTAGAGACAAGAAATTAAAATATGTGGGCTCCATCATGCTTGCTCCTCTGATGAGAGGGTGCTGCACATGTTTCCAAACTTATATTGAATAATCATGGAAGGTAGCTAATGAACATGTGACATGGCATAGAATTTAACATTGTCTCAATTGACAATCACATAATCATACAGGAGGAGGTTAATCAAACATGTGACTTGGTAAGGAATGTGGTCTGACAAGGAGGTGGTTAGTATCCTGTGGCAGCTACTGCCCTGCCCAGGACCTCTGGACTGAAGATTTGGAAATACAATGATCAATAAGTAACATGACCATGTGTCTGGTATATGAGTACTTAGGTTACAATAACAATACATCAATAATACTTTCAAGATGATAATGTAAATGGGATGCTACATTTGTAAAATGAGGATAATAGCACCTACTTTCTAAGGTTATTGTGAGGATAAATGAGAATATTCATAAAGCACTTTATAAACCTTAATGTCCTATATGGATTAAGTTATTAATTAATAGTTCTTCTCCATAACAGTCCTTCGAATACTCAAGTACATCTATTATATCTTCTCTAAGTTTTCTCCAGGTTAAACAGCCACTGTTCCTTCAACTAGTCCCCACATGACATGAACTAAAGGCCCTTCATCATTCTGGTTTCAATTTATTGGATGCTCTCCATCAGCGACAGATGCAGATGCAAAGGAAAGACATGTCCACTTGAAACAATGCTATATTCTTGAATCTCCTTCTGACCAGTAGATAAACTTTTTTCGTATTATCTGAATTTCTCCTTTTCCCCATGTCACTCACATGATGTCATCTGGAGGCCAAATATCAGCAGAATTGGGAAAAAGGGATCACTGGAAGTTAAGAACCAATGAGACAGGAAACAATGCACAGGCTCTGTCCCATGGGCAGCCCAGGCAAATTAAGAACCGGGGAGGGGAGGGAGCAGCTGGGTGGCTCAGTGGATTGAGAGTCAGGCCCAGAAATGAGAGGTCTTGGGTTCAAATCTGAGCTCAGACACTTCTTTGCACCCCTGGGCAAGTCACTTAATCCCCATTACCTAGCCCTTACCACTCTTCTGCCTTAGAACCAATACCCAATGTTGACTCTAAGATGGAAAGTAAGGGTTTAAAAAAGAAAAAAAGAAACTAGGGTTGGTTCCTGAGATGTGGCATGGGACAGTTAGTGAGTAGAGAAAAAAGCTAAGGAGAGTGGACCCCTACTGGGTTGTAGCTAGAGGCCCCTAATGGCAGCTGCAGATTATAAAGGTTAAATACCTCTCTATCTCTCTCCTACTTTTTCCTCTCTTTTCTACTACTTTTGATTTAATAAAGTTATTAAGCTACAACCAGCCTCATAATTCTAAATATTACAGTATGTCCCACAACATCTCAATCTTGAGGCTGAACTCAATGGATTAACATGAATTAGAACCAGTACAGACTATTTGTACTGTAAATTATTATCACAAAATATTTTCATATCCTTTCATCTGATAAGCCTTAAAAATTTTGAGTGAGGCACAAATCAATCTGAAAACTGAGTAGTTATTTACATTTGATTTAGTACATGTTCTTTGAGCACCTATTCTATATAAGACACTCTGTCATTACTAGAAGATATAAGATGACTGATATGTATAGCCTCTGTCCTCAAAGAACTTGCATTTTATTTTAATGTATCTCATACTGTGATGGACGACTTGTACTAAGCTGCCTGCTTCATATGATTGCTGACCTATTATTATTTAATCATTTCAGTCATATCCAATTCTTTATGACCCCATTTGGGGTTTTCTTGGCAGAGATCCTGGAATAGTTTGCCATTCCCTTCTTTAGCTTATTTTACAAATGAGAAACTGAATCAAAGAGGATTAAATGACCTGCTCAGGGTCTGTCTAAGGTAAGATTTGAACTCCAAAAGATGAGTCTTCCTGATTCCAGACCCAGTACTCTATCTACTGCATCCCTTAGCTGCCCAACTCTATTATAATTTCTAATAAAGCATTTATCTGTAGATATATCACCATACATGTAGATATATGGAAATATATACAAATGGAGTTTTATGCTTTATCCCCTTTTCAATATTTCCTGACTAACTAGTTCCCTTTCTATTATTTTCAATACATCTTAAAGTACCATCATTTATATACAAATTTATTTTACTGATCTGAAGGAAACTACCTCCTTTAGCCATTTTTATCCAAGTGTTAAACTCCAATCTAACCAACAATTGATTAAATTTCTCCTTGCAAATGTACTTATAATAACAATGATAGAATTTACCATTGCACTTTAAGATTCACAAAGCACTTTACATATGTGAAGATTAAATTTAACTCTCCCCTGATTATAACAATGAAATTAATTAACTCTCCTGTGATTGTGAAGATTAAATTGTAACCCCTGCCTGGTTTTAGATTTTAATCACCAAAAGTATAAATACCCTACTTAAAAGTTAAGTATAGAGATCTGCCCATTTTTAGATTTAATCACCAAAGATGTAAACATCCTATTTCACACGTTAAGTGGGAGGTCTATGACCCATGTATGAAATAGTGGGTGATGAATCAAAATCAACTGACTGCGCCTGGGCAGTCATAAAAAACAAAGCATCAACTGTGATTGGTAGACTTAAATTAGGTGAAGACACAGGAAGTGATATAAGAGAAAGTGTCTTTAAAAGAGAGCGACAACTTCCTGAGTTCAGTTCTTCTGGGAGTTCAACTTGGACTTCAACTTCTGCTGGAGTTCTACTGGCAGTTCTACTTAGAGTGGAGGGGCAGAGGGATCTGCTGACTGGACTGACACATGATGAGTGAAAGGCTGGCTCTTAACTGCTGATTTTTCTATGAAGGGACCAGCCTCAGGAAAGAACTATCCTCTTGAGAAACTTCCCAGGTCCTCGGCTTTGCCGAGGCCGGTTGAAACTAACTCTCCCTGCCAGAGTGGGGGGGTGGAGGGAGAGGGAGGGGCAGAAGATAAATTACTTAGTGCTTAGGCTAGATTTCTTACCCTGTCCTCTCTCTGATTTCTTACTTCACTCTTTCTACATTTTGTAAATAAATTTGTAATTAAAAATCTCTTTGGAATTAATTAAATTCTGTGAATCTTAAAAATTCTCAGACCCTACTTCAGAACACTTGGTTAAGACCATTCCCCATTTTAAACAGTGAAGGGACTTAGTCAGGAATGTGAGAACTCTACTCCACCCATACTTAAGCATACTTTAGGGGAAGAAAGATGTTGTAAACTCTTTACTGAACAATGAAAAAGTACTTAACTCATACTTATAGTGAAGCAAAAGCCTTAAGCTAAGTCTATTTTTAGGAAGGTACTAAGTACCTATGAAGGTCAGGCAACTTGAAAACTTGTAACAGACAAGCCTTAACAAAAGAGGGGTGAGGTTTTAGTCTACTCGGGTGTGAATTATTCAAAAGTTAGTCTACTCAGGTGTGAATTAAGAATGGTCTGTCCTTTGGAAAATGTCTACTGTGATTGGTAGATGTGAAAACTTAGGGGAGGTGACATAGGAGAAAATTCTCTTTAAAAGGAGGTCAGAAGCTGAGAAAAGGGACTCTCTCTCTGAGACCTCTCTCTGAGGAGGGCAGCTTGCCAAAGCGAAATTCAGCCTTGGAACCTTAAGTGGAGCTCGAGAGCTGAACTGGTGGGTCTCTCTGAACACTAGAATCTTGCTTGGGACAAATCTTGTAGTGAGTGGATTAAAGACCGACTGATCTCTCTCTTAAGGCCTAGGCTGGCCTAGCCCTTTTCTCATTGTTTCCTCTCTCTCTCTCTTTCATTAATTCCTTATTTGTATTAATGAAAATCTCCATAAAAACCCAGCTGACTTGGGTATATTTCATATTTGGGAATTTTTCCCTGGCGACCACTTTATTTTTGATTTGAAACCATATTTCCGCGGTCACAGTTTAAGGCAACCACTCTTTTATCTGTAACAGTTTATGACACTCTTTTAACTATTACAATTCCTAGCAACCACACTCTTAAATAAATCCAGTCCAACCCTTTTACAATTAATACTCTTTCTCCCTTACACATACAATATATCATTTTATCTTCACAACAATCCTTGAAGTAGGTGCTATTATTGTCCCCATTTTGCAGATGAGGAAATTGAGGCTGAGAGAAGTTAAGTGATCTGTCCAGGGTCATACAACTAGTAAATGTTGGCAATAGAATTTGAACTCATCTTTCTGATTATTTGTTGGGTTATCCTGCTGCCATTTATTATCAGATATTTATATATTGATATATTCTAATGTTTCTTTTATAATGAAATATAGAATTAATATATATAAAAGATGCAATTAACCATATGTAATCAGATGTACATATATATGCAAACATACATATGTGTTTCACATTCAAGATTATATTCCATCTCCATCCTCAGTCAATGAGATCTCTTTTGACTAGCCTGCAAAAAAAGTATTGAAAAATGTTTTGTCATCCTACGTAATTTCTAATAACCTACTGAAAAATCAAGTGAATATTGAGTGAATGAGCAGCAGCAGATTAATTTTTTAAAATTGTTTTTCTGTTAGAAAACCCAAGGGAAAGTACTATCTATATGTAAATAGAGAGAGAAATTCTAGAAAACAAACTTGAAAGATGAATTGAAAAAGTCACAAAAAAAGTCCTTCCTTCTCTGCAAAATTAGGGAATTAGTTAGATAAGATAGCCTCCAATTAAAAGGTCCATTCCAGTTCTGGATCTGATGCTATGCAGTAATATTAACTTTCAAAAGTTAAAACAAATTGACTCAAGACAGAAATGCTATGTTGTGATTTGTCTATTTGTAAACACTGAAAGGAACAAAATTTAAAGAATATTTAAAGACATGGAAACCTTTATTTTTACTATGCACTTGAATTCCTCCCTATTCCACTCTTGAAGATTTTTTTGTAAGAATGAAAATTCCAATAAAGCTCTTTAAAATCCTACAAGGGAATTATGGTTTCAATGTTTGTGTTACATTGGTTGGTTTATTTGTCTATTAGTTTGTTTATTCACTCATTTATTTGTTTGGAGGCTGGGCCTTTCTTTCACCCAGGCTAGAAATGTAGTAGCCACTCATTGGCCCAATACCAGACAGCAAGGGAGATCTGACCTATGTCTTAACAACTCGGGCTAATTTGACCCTCATTAGGCAGCCTGATGCCCCCTCACTCTCTATACTCACCATACTTGTACCAGAATTAGTGTGGACGACATCAAATGGTTTCTAGAACTACTGAAGTTCAGAACTCCTGAGAAATAGAGATCCACAATCTCAGCTTTCCCCAGTTAGCAGAAATTAGAAGGACACATCACACCACATCTGGCTATGGTTTTGTTTTTTTTTTTTTAATATCATGCATTACTGTGAATTAATAGAGGGGAAGGGGAGTTTGAAAAAATTCGCATTTTAAAATTAATAATTCAAACTTGGGGTTCACAAACAAAACTTCGTTTTTAAAGAATTCTCACTGTAAGACAAACTTGTCAGAATATTTGCAGCAAACTGGAATCTGCATTACCTCAACTGCTTAAAATAAACCTGGAGATTTAAAAAAAAACCTTGGGATACAAGCACAAATGTAACAATGTTTACTCAAACTTACTTACTTAATGGAAACCTCAGAGCACCATCTAGTGGATTAATGTCAAATTACCAAAGAAAGTAATTTTAAAGAGCCCAGAAGTGTTTTCATTGCCTACTTCTACACTTCAGCCAATCTGTGATCTCCCTCATGTGTTCACTTCCAAGGCAATTTAGTGACTTTTTAGTACTTCTGTGACTCTTGGCCACATTTTTTTACAAATCCCCCAGAAAGACCCAATAGGCCTTCTAAATCACAACCTAAACAAACTGTTTTATTGTAAAGCTGTGATGTGCTGGAGAATAACATATATAAAAATCTCCCTGTTCTTTTCTCAAACACTCATCAAAGATCATGTGCAAATTATTATAAAATTTGGGCAAAAATGATAGGAAAATTACCATATGAAAGAGTAATTATAGACATTCTCTCAACTGCCTCAGGGTAAAAGCAATAAGGTTTGTGATTTTTCCCATACTTTTGGGGTCTATTCCTCTTTCAAATATCTTGAAAACTGACCCCTTAGTTGCCCATGAAATTATATTTCCTACATCACAAACTTCCTCTATAGATACTTGGTTTAGTCCATTTGTTTTTCATTTTTTTCAATGACAGTTCTGCTTTCTAGGGAATCATATTGAGTATTTCAACATTAAAAATACAAATATGGTGTGGCACTACCATTTTTAATAATACCACTTCAAGCCCCGCCCCTGTAAACCTCAAAATTTCTCAGACTTATGAATGTTAGGGGTTTCCCCCATTGGGGAATCTTCTAATTAAAAAAATTCCCTAGCAGATGGTGAGAACTCTACTTGAGTGTGGGGGCTCCTAGCTATGGGAGTGTCCCTGCTCCATCCTACTTAAGACTGCTTTAGGACAGAAATGGCTTGCTAAACAATGAAAGTACTTTGATCCATGCTTATGGAAGGGACAGGAAGTTCTTTGAGTCATGACTGTTTTAGAATTGATACAATGGGATACTAAGTACCTATAAAGGTGGGGCAACTTGTAAACTACTTAAACCTAAAAGGGTGATAACTTATTCAGAGGTTTTTTCTTAATGAAATTTGTCGACACAGCAACATTTTTTCCTGACTTACTAAAGAGATTAAAACTACTCAGCTGTAAAAATGGGCGGTCCTTTAGAAACATCTACAGTGATTGGTAGATGTAAGGACTTAGGAGAGGTGACAGAGGAGATTTTGCCCTTAAAAATAAGAGCTCAGAGAAGAGCAAGAAAGAGGATCTGGATTTCTGACTCGCATTCTGGAGGAGAGCTCCTTGAGGAGCTCCTCTGAGGGGCTCTGTCCCTCTGGGGTAGGAGCTCTGGAGGATCTTGAGAGAGGCCCTTTGAAAACAATCTCTGGCTGGAAGACTCTTTGAGGAAGGACACTGGCCTGGTGTCACTAGTATCCTTGTTTAGTCAGACCTTGTGGTGAGTGTTAAATAACTGACTGATTTCTCTTTTAAGACTCAGGTCTAGACTTCCAGTCAAGATGGCAGCTTAGAGAAAGCTAAAGTTCAGATCTCCGGAAAACCCTTCCCGACCGATCTCAAACTATAAGCTCCTAAGGCGCCGAAATTCAAAACGATCAACAGCACAGACCCTGGGAACCCTCCTCCTGGACCTGGACCTGGATCAAAAGGTACGGCCCCCCTCAAAAGCCAGAACCCGAGATCACTCGGACCTAAGGGGTAGGAGTGCAGAGTCCAAGGCTCTGAGAAGCCACAGCCCCGCCCCGCTCAGAGAGCAGGGTCCTCTGAAAAAACAACAACCCTCAGGGCCTTCTATCCGAGTCCCAGTGAAAGTCACTGCCCTCGGAGCTCCCCCCGCAGAGAGCAGGGTCATCTGAAAAAACAACAGCAACCCTCAGGGCAGGCAAGACAGCCTCACGGGCTGGATCCTTCTATCGGAGTCTCAGTGAAAGTCACTGCCCTCGCCGCAGCTCCTTCCTCCGCAGAAAGCAGGGTCCTCTGAAACAACAGCAACCCTCAGGGCCGACAAAACAGCCTCACGGCCAGCTATTCTGAAGGCAACTTCCGGAAAGCAACCCAACCCAGTCCAGTCGAGCGGGCACCTTAGCAGCAGGGAAGCAGAGAGAACCGGGGGAGAGTGTGGCCCCCTGGTCCAACCCTTCCATTCCAGTTCCAGTGAAAGTCATTGCCTTAAGGCAACCCAGGGAAAGCTCATAGAACCAACAATCTGCCCAGGACTAAAGCCTCTGAACACCAGACAGAGATAAGAAAAGCTAATCCTCCACATTCAGAGATGGCAAATTCCACAGAAGCACAGAAGCCCCAAAATCCCAAGAAAAATAAGAAGAAAGGGTAGACTTTGGACACATTCTATGGAACCAAAATACAAAATACAGAGGAGATAGAAGACAATGCACAAGAAAATGCTCCTAAACCTTCCAAAGGAAATGGAAACTCTCCACAAACACATGAAGAATTTGAATCAGAAATGACCAAAAAGATGGAAGCCTTCTGGGAGGAAAAGTGGGAAATAATGCAAAAGAAATTCACGCATCTACAAAACCGGTGTGATGAAACTGAAAAGGAAAACCAGGCTTTAAAGGCCAGAATCAGGCAGCTGGAAGACAACAATCGTGTAAAAGAGCAAGAATTAATAAAGCAAAGCCAAAATACCAAGAAATTAAAAGAGAACATAAAATATCTCACCGACAAGGTGACATCTCTGGAAAATAGAGGGAGAAGAGATAATTTAAGAATAATTGGACTTCCAGAAAAGCCAGAAATAAACACCAAACTCGACATGGTGATACAAGATATAATCAAAGAAAATTGCCCAGAGATTCTAGAACAAGGGGGCAATACAGCCACTGACAGAGCTCACAGAACACCTTCTACACTAAACCCCCAAAAGGCAACTCCCAGGAATGTAATTGCCAAATTCCAAAGCTATCAAACAAAAGAAAAAATCCTACAGGAAGCCAGAAAAAGACAATTTAGATATAAAGGAATGCCAATCAGGGTCACACAAGACCTTGCAAGTTCTACTCTGAATGATCGTAAGGCATGGAACATGATCTTCAGAAAGGCAAGAGAGCTGGGTCTTCAACCAAGAATCAGCTACCCAGCAAAACTGACTATATACTTCCAAGGGAAAGTATGGGCATTCAACAAAATAGAAGACTTCCAACTTTTTGCAAAGAAAAGACCAGAGCTCTGTGGAAAGTTTGATACCGAAAATCAAAGAGCAAGGAATACCTGAAAAGGTAAATATTAAGGAAAGAGGAAAAATGTTATCTTCTTCTTTTACTCAAACTCTCTTCTATAAGGACTACATTTATATCAATCTATGTATACTAATATGTGGGGAAAATGTAATGTATAAATAGGGGGTAAAGAAAGACCAAATAGAAAAATCTTTCTCACACAAAGATTCACATGGGAAGGGGAGGGGAAGAAAACTCCTATAAGAAGGAGAGGAAGAGAGGGGGTTTTTTACTTAAACCTTAATCTCAGGGAAATCAACTCTGAGAGGGAAAAACATCCAGATCCATTGGGATCTTGAATTCTATCTTACCCAACAAGGGTAGGGAGAAGGGAAAACCAAGGGAGGGAGGGGGAGAGGGAGAACAAAAAGGGAGGGAAAGAGAGGGGGGAGGGGGAGGGAACAAAAAGGGAGGGACTAAAAAGGGAAACATCAAGGGAGGGGACAAGGGGGACTGATTCAAAGTAAATCACTGGACTAAAAGGTAGAGCCAAAGAAGAAAAAGTTAGAATTAGGGAAGGATATCAAAATGCCAAGGAATCCACAAATGACAATCATAACTTTGAACGTGAATGGGATGAACTCACCCATAAAACGTAGACGAATAGCAGAATGGATTAGAATCCAAAACTCTACCATATATTGTCTTCAAGAAACACACATGAGGCGGGTTGACACCCACAAGGTCAGAATTAAAGGATGGAGTAAGACCTTCTGGGCCTCAACTGATAGAAAGAAGGCAGGAGTGGTAATCATGATATCTGATAAAGCCAAAGCAAAAATAGACCTGATCAAAAGGGATAGGGAAGGTAATTATATTTTGTTAAAAGGGACTTTAGACAATGAGGAAATATCATTAATCAACATGTATGCACCAAATAATATAGCACCCAAATTTCTAATGGAGAAACTAGGAGAATTGAAGGAAGAAATAGACAGTAAAACCATATCAGTGGGAGACTTAAACCAACCATTATCAAATTTAGATAAACCAAATCAAAAAATAAATAAGAAAGAGGTAAAAGAAGTGAATGAAATCTTAGAAAAATTAGAATTAATAGACATATGGAGAAAAATAAATAGGGATAAAAAGGAATACACCTTCTCAGCACCACATGGCACATTCACAAAAATTGACCATACATTAGGTCACAGAAACATAGCACACAAATGCAGAAAAGCAGAAATAATGAATGCAGCCTTCTCAGATTACAAGGCAATAAAAATAATGATTAGTAATGGTACATGGAAAACCAAATCTAAAACCAATTGGAAATTAAACAATATGATACTCCAAAACTGTTTAGTTAAAGAAGAAATCATAGAAACAATTAATAATTTCATCGAGGAAAATGACAATGGCGAGACATCCTTTCAAACCTTTTGGGATGCAGCCAAAGCGGTAATCAGAGGTAAATTCATATCCCTGAATGCTTATATTAACAAACAAGGGAGAGCAGAGATCAATCAATTGGAAATGCAAATGAAAAAACTCGAAAACAATCAAATTAAACCCCCCCCCAGCAGAAAACTAAGCTAGAAATCCTAAAAATTAAGGGAGAAATTAATAAAATCGAAAGTGATAGAACTATTGATATAATAAATAAGACAAGAAGCTGGTACTTTGAAAAAACAAACAAAATAGACAAAGTACTGGTCAATCTAATTAAAAACAGGAAGGAAGAAAAGCAAATTCACAGCATTAAAGATGAAAAGGGGGACAGCACCTCCGATGAAGAAGAAATTAAGGCAATCATTAGAAATTACTTTGCCCAATTATATGGCAATAAATACACCAACTTAGGAGAAATGGATGAATATATACAAAAATACAAACTGCCTAGACTAACAGAAGAGGAAATAGAATTCTTAAATAATCCCATATCAGAAAATGAAATCCAACAAGCCATCAAAGAACTTCCTAAGAAAAAATCCCCAGGGCCTGATGGATTCACCAGTGAATTCTATCAAACATTCAGAGAACAGTTAATCCCAATACTATACAAACTATTTGACATAATAAGCAAAGAGGGAGTTCTACCAAACTCCTTTTACGACACAAACATGGTACTGATTCCAAAACCAAGCAGGTCAAAAACAGAGAAAGAAAACTATAGACCAATCTCCCTAATGAATATAGATGCAAAAATCTTAAATAGGATACTAGCAAAAAGACTCCAGCAAGTGATCAGAAGGATCATTCACCATGATCAAGTAGGATTTATACCAGGGATGCAGGGCTGGTTCAACATTAGGAAAACCATCCACATAATTGACCACGTCAACAAGCAAACCAGCAAGAACCACATGATTATCTCAATAGACACAGAAAAAGCATTTGATAAAATACAACACCCATTCCTATTAAAAACACTAGAAAGCATAGGAATAGAAGGGTCATTCCTAAAAATAATAAACAGTATATATCTAAAACCATCAGCTAATATCATCTGCAATGGGGATAAACTAGATGCATTCCCAATAAGATCAGGAGTGAAACAAGGATGCCCATTATCACCTCTACTATTTGACATTGTACTAGAAACACTAGCAGTAGCAATTAGAGAAGATAAAGGAATTGAAGGCATCAAAATAGGCAAGGAGGAGACTAAGTTATCACTCTTTGCGGATGACATGATGGTCTACTTAAAGAATCCTAGAGATTCAACCAAAAAGCTAATTGAAATAATCAACAACTTTAGCAAAGTTGCAGGATACAAAATAAACCCACATAAATCATCAGCTTTTCTATATATCTCCAACACAGCTCAGCAGCAAGAACTAGAAAGAGAAATCCCATTCAAAATCACCTTAGACAAAATAAAATACCTAGGAATCTACCTCCCAAGACAAACACAGGAACTATATGAACACAACTACAAAACACTCGCCACACAACTAAAACTAGACTTGAACAAATGGAAAAACATTAACTGCTCATGGATAGGACGAGCCAATATAATAAAAATGACCATCCTACCCAAACTTATTTATCTATTTAGTGCCATACCCATTGAACTACCAAAATACTTCTTCACTGATTTAGAAAAAAACCATAACAAAGTTCATTTGGAAGAACAAAAGATCAAGGATATCCAGGGAAATAATGAAAAAAAAAACACATATGATGGGGGCCTTGCAGTCCCTGACCTTAAACTATATTACAAAGCAGCAGTCATCAAAACAATTTGTTACTGGCTAAGAAACAGAAAGGAAGATCAGTGGAATAGACTGGGGGAAAGCGACCTCAGCAAGACAGTATACGATAAACCCAAAGATCCCAGCTTTTGGGACAAAAATCCACTATTCGATAAAAACTGCTGGGAAAATTGGAAGACAGTGTGGGAGAGACTAGGAATAGATCAACACCTCACACCCTACACAAGATAAATTCAAAATGGGTGAGTGACTTAAACATAAAGAAGGAAACCATAAGTAAATTGGGTAAACACAGAATAGTATACATGTCAGACCTTTGGGAGGGGAAAGGCTTTAAAACCAAGCAAGACATAGAAAGAATCACAAAATGTAAAATAAATAATTTTGACTACATCAAACTAAAAAGCTTTTGTACAAACAAAACCAATGTAACTAAAATCATAAGGGAAACAACAAATTGGGAAAAAATCTTCATAGAAACCTCTGACAAAGGTTTGATTACTCATATTTATAAAGAGCTAAATCAATTGTACAAAAAATCAAGCCATTCTCCAATTGATAAATGGGCAAGGGACATGGATAGGCAGTTCTCAGATAAAGAAATCAAAACTATTAACAAGCACATGAAGAAGTGTTCTACATCTCTTATAATCAGAGAGATGCAAATCAAAACAACTCTGAGGTATCACCTCACACCTAGCAGATTGGCTAACATAACAGCAAAGGAAAGTAATGAATGCTGGAGGGGATGTGGCAAAGTAGGGACATTAATTCATTGCTGGTGGAGTTGTGAACTGATCCAACCATTCTGGAGGGCAATTTGGAACTATGCCCAAAGGGCGACAAAAGAATATCTACCCTTTGATCCAGCCATACACTGCTGGGTCTGTACCCCAAAGAGATAATGGACAAAAAGACTTGTACAAAAATATTCATAGCTGCGCTCTTTGTGGTGGCCAAAAACTGGAAAACGAGGGGATGCCCATCAATTGGGGAATGGCTGAACAAACTGTGGTATATGTTGGTGATGGAGTACTATTGTGCTAAAAGGAATAATAAAGTGGAGAAGTTCCATGGAGACTGGAACAACCTCCAGGAAGTGATGCAGAGGGAGAGGAGCAGAACCAGGAGAACATTGTACACAGAGACTAATACACTGTGGTATAATCGAACGTAATGGACTTCTCCATTAGTGGCGGTGTAATGTCCCTGAACAACTTGCAGGGATCTAGGAGAAAAAACACTATTCATAGGCAAAGGATAAACTATGGGAGTGGAAACACGGAGGAAAAGCAACTGCCTGAATACAGCGGTTGAGGGGACATGACAGAGGAGAGACTCTACATGAACACTCTAATGCAAATATTATCAACAAAGCAATGGGTTCAAATCAAGAAAACATGTAATGCCCAGTGGACTTACGCATCGGCTATGAGGGGTGGGGGGGTGGAAAAGAAAATGATCTATGTCTTTAACGAATAATGCTTGGAAATGATCAAATAAAATATATTTTTAAAAAATGATGAGTATCCCTTTGATCCCTCTACTTGATTATTGATTGTTTCTAGAATTTCTAATTGAGAATCCATCTTTATTAAAGGTAACAAGTGATTTTCCTTAATTGTATGTAAGCTCATGCTCCTCACAGGCTAATGAGAAAATTAAGCCACCTGTGAAGAAATCATTTATCTTGTGCAAAATCTTTGTGTATCCTGTCAGAATCAATAGTTACACTATAAGTGTATAGAATGATCTCAGAATGTTAATCAAACGATTTGTGGTTAAGACCTAGTCACCACACTTAAAGGCCTGTGTGACAGTGAGATGTAGCCATTTTGAAATAGTGATTCTAGACAGAGTTACTCTGCCCAGCAACAACAGCCGATAAGAACACTCTGCTCTTGGGGGGCGGGGGGGTCAAACTCTTAAAGGCATAGACTTAAAAACACATTTTTCATCTGGGAAGAGGCTTTTTGAAATACAGTAAATCAACTAGCAGTGACTATGTGTTACTTAGCAATAGTGGGGCACTTCATACACTTATGGTATTCATTCTTGTTATGATTCCAGATTATATATGTGTATATATATATATATATATATATATATATATATATAGTTGGCTAGGAAATTCGAGGTTGCCTAGCTCTTCTCTAGATGATCTCTTCCTCTGAACAGATCTGCCAAGGGAAACCAGTGTCAGACACCCCAAGATATAACTTTACTTGGGGCTAAAGAAAGGCTTACCTCCTAAAGCTTCTTCTCCCAAAACCCCCTTAACCTTATAAGTATTATCTGACTGTGTTTGATTATTAATTCAAAGATGGTTTAATATGCAATTAGCAAGGGAATGATTGGGGAAAGAGGGAAACAGAATTTTAAATGTCCAGACTGGATTTGAGTCCCCCAGCTTTGGTCAACAGCCAGGACCAGTCTGGAAACTAATTCTTCCTTCTCTCTTATGCTATACTATCTTGAACTATTGTTTAAGTAGCTTGAGTCTTTAAGATATGTTGTCACAGAGGCAGATGCTTTATCTTCAGGACTGACACACAGCCTGCCTTCTGGGAAACAATCCCTCTTGGGCTAAGCTGAAATGTATAAGCAGCCCACTAAGATCTTGATGAGAATTAGAAATGTTTATAGACACTAAGGGCATTGAAATCAAATGAGGACACTTCTGGGAAACAGATGGGATTCAAAATCCAAAGCTCAGGAAAAGCTGTTCACCCTCCAAGGCACAGAACTGAAACCCCCTCCCCATCAGTTGGTACCCTTCCCAGAAGACCCCTCTCCAACGTTCCAACTCCCTATCTGTCAATCATGTCTCTTGCCATGTTCCATTCTACTCTGTATTAACATCTCTTAACAAGGGATACCCTCTCATTTTCCAATTTTTTGCCACTACAAAATGTGGCTATGAATATTGTTGTGCAACCTTTTTTATCTCTTTGGGGTACAAACTTAGTAGTGGTATTGCTGGATCAAAGGGCGTGCATTCTTTGGGCATAATTCCAAATTGCCTTGCAGAATGGTTGGATCAATTCACAGGAGTTCTCTTATATAAACTTTTTATGTCTCCCCATTTTTTGACCATTTTAAATAATGAGGCAGGACCTAAATTCAAATCAAGCCTCAGACATCTCTTAGATCTTGGGCAAATCACATAGCCTCCAATTGGATGAGAAAAGAATCTGCTAGAGAAGGAAATGCCAAATCACTCTAGTATCCTTGCCAAGAAAGCTCCTGGACAGCAGTAGTCCATGAGGTCAGGAAGAATTAGACATGACTGAACAACAACTTTTTTTTTTAACACAACTGATATTTGTTTTTTGAATTGAAGATGTTATCGAAACAGAAATGAGCCAAGAGTTTGAAAACCTGGAATTTGGACCTTGGTCCTCTTATTCTCTAGCTTTGTGTCCTTGGGCAAATCACTTGAATGGAGCCAGTTCCCTCACCTTTAAAATGATGTTAATGTCCATCTCATAGACTATCTCTTAGTGCTTACTTCGATAACATATGTGCTAGAATATCTCTTAAAGATTGTTCAGAGGAACACATGATGATGAGTATGTATTCTGTGTGCCATAAGTGTGAGGTATCAGTAGACAACTTGAGGCACCTACAAAGTTCTCAGATGCTGTCAGATTTAGTGTGAGACAGAGATGGGAGCTAAATGAGGTCCTCACCTGTTGTGGGACTGCCATTTTAATCCAGTCTGAAAAAAAAGAGAACAATGGTCTTTACAAGCACCTAGTTAACATTTAGGATTCTACATTCATGCAGAGAAATTGAGCCAGGACATCTGTGGGTTTCCTTTTATGAACAGGAATAGTAAATAGTTGGTGTTCAAAATATGTTGCTTCCAAGCTTTCCCTAAGAACTTAAAATGGCAATGAAGAGTCTGTATTTTGGGGAAATACTCAGGAGAGAAGAAATTGGGAGCCCAGTGTTTATTTGTATATGGTTTATCATGAGACATTTTTAAAAAGTAAAGCTTCATAATGGAGGCAGTAACTGTTGCAAGAACTTGTCTGTGGCCCTATACACTTTCATCATTTCTTAATAAAATGCCACTTGTTGATATCTTCATCTTTGGAATCAAAATCTTTGCCCACAGAAGCTGATACCTTCTGCACTATGGATCTGGCTTCCTCTTCACTGCAACAGAAAGGGCTATCTCTTATCTCCACATTAACACATTTTATACCTCCTTGATCAACTTCTTTTATAAAGCAAAGTTTTCCAACATTTGTGGGTAGATTCAATAACTTGATGAGTGAAATCCTTGTCTTTAAATCCTCCATTAAAAGCAAATACATTTTCTGGCTTCCCATCTAGCACTTTGTAAAATAAATAATTTTATTTACACTTCTGCACATCATCAATACTATAGAAGCTGGAAGCTTCTGGGTCATCCATGCTAATAGCAATTAACTTCCAATCTGTCTCATCCCCATCAATAAGGGCCAAAATCCCAAGGATCTTCACCTGGATAATGTTTCCAGGAGCATGAACCCTGAAGCCTATTTCACAAACGTCAAGGGGATCATACTCCCATGGCAAGTGGTGCAAAAGTCTACATGATGAGGGTCCCCCCAAGTCTGAGGAAGGGCCCCATAATTCCATATATGATCCTTGTGAGGGAAGATATTTGCCACATAACATAGCTTGCCTTTCTTTATATCTTGTTTAGTGGGATTCAATGGCTCCTTGGTGTCAATCTCGATTTTAACATTTGTCCAACAAGGTATTTCTATGGCCATATTAAATACTTCCTCATGCTCACAAGTCCAAACTTTCTTTGTAGAAATTCAATTTTCCTGGGGGCAGCTAGGTAGCTCAGTGGATTGAGAACCAGGCCTAGAGACAGGAGGTCCTAGGTTCAAATCTGGCCTCAGACACTTCCTAGCTGTGTGACCCTGGGCAAGTCACTTGACCCCCATTGCCTAGCCCTTACCACTCTTCTGCCTTGGAGCCAATACACAGTATTGACTCCAAGATGGAAGGTAAGGGTTTAAAAAAAATAAAAAAAAAGAAATTCAATTTTCCTCTTTAGATGTGGGCTTCAGAGGAATGTCATGAAAGGGGGGGAGATGCAGTGACTAGCTATTTTCTTGAAGTAGAAGCGATATTGGGAATGCAGGCTGCCCCATTCTTCCGTGTGGCAGCCTTGGTGGCAGTAGCTGCCATGAACGCCAAGCCCAAGCCTTGGCCCCTGAGGCCAGTAGCAGTAGCCTCAGACTCGGTGCCAGCACAGGCCTTGACCCTGATTGGGAGCTTCTTAAAGGCATTGGTTGGCAACACAGATTAGTAATTTAGTAGTTTCAGCGAGAGTGTAGCTAATTTGTCAGTGGTAGAATAAATGAAATTTCATCCTTACAAAGGATATGATTTATCATTTGTTTATATGGGAATATGATTTGGGGTTTTGGTTTAAAAGAGTATTCTATTTCAAAAATGAATTAATATGGAAATAGGTATCAAGTGATAACACATGTATAACCCAGTGGAATTGCTTGTCAGCTCTAGGACAGGGGGAGGGGAGGGAAGAGGGGATGAAGAAAAAGTGAATCATGTAACCTTGGAAAAAAATATTAAAATTTTTTTTTTAATTTTAAAAGGTGGTTTTGCAGTGTAGCGGTTAAAATTAGTTTCCTCTGCTAGCTAGAAGTATTATATATTTTAGAGGTTTATTTAAGATTTAGAATTAAATTAAATACAAAAATAAGAAAGCACGTGCCTAGGATGGCCGAAAGGCCCATTCAATTTCACTTACATCATGAGAGATGCATCTGCTTGGAAGCAGAAGTAGGAAGAGAGCGAGCCGTAGGCGGAGACCCTTTAAATAATAATTTGTTCTCAGCCCAGGTGGGAATTCAGGTGAGGTTGGTTACAAAGCATTCTGGGAAGTGGCCAAGGACTTCTGGGGATTGAAGTCCGGGGTTCAAATGTCCATTTTTACAGCAGATAAATTTTGTTTAAAAAAAAAAAAGTCATATAAGCCATCAATCTCCAAGTACATTTATCATTTAATACACTATTTGTCATAAGTCAATGGAAAAACAAATCTTTCGCCCAGTAAGTAGCAATTCTTTTTGTTGGCTGGTTAGAGAGCTAAAAAAATAATTTTCACCTCTCAGCAAGAAATTCTCTATTTTCTACCTCATATAGATGCTGGCATTTCATGATCTTCTTTAAAATCCCCATATAGGTGCATTCTAATTCTACCTCATAAATTTGCTAGTACTTTTAACTCTGGGCAATTCATAGGATTTCTGTCTCAGTCTCCTCAACTATAAAGATGGAGATAATATCAATTAACTAATGGGGTTCCTATGAGGATCAAATGAGAAAATATTTCTAAAGCATGAGTAGGGGCCATGTTGTAACATTTAAATTAGTTTCTCTACTAAAAGCATTACTTTTTAGAGTTTTATTAAAGATTATTAGAAATCAAAGATACAAATCAATAAGCCACATTTCTAGGGCTGATAAGCCTATTCAATTTCACTTACTCTACATCTTGAGAGACATGTGTGCTTAGAAGCAGAAGCAGAGAGATCAAGTAGGCAGTACAGTCAGTTTAAATACAAATTTTGTTCTCTGCCCAGGTGGGGATCTCAGGTGAGATTATAGAGCATTCTGGGAAGTGACAAGGACTTTTGGGGATTGAAGTCTGGGGTTCAAATCTCCATTTTTACAATGTGCAAATGGTAGCTTTTATTCATTATAATTTTGATTATCTAATTAATTATTGAATTAAATGCATTTCTATTCCCCAACACTATTTTTGCCCTGAATCATCGCAGAGCAAGATTCAGGATCTATTGTTTCTTTTTAAACCATCTCCTTGTTGGGATCCTAGATTGTGAGCTACAGGACAGCCCAGACTGGGGTTGTCCTTCCTTTGTATCCTCAGGGCTTGACACAGTTCCTAGAACCTATTTTATATTTAATTGATGTTTACTGGCTGGGCCCAAGGCTTATGTCAGACTCAGACTCCACCAGGATCCTTGCATTCTGGTCTCTCTCCTAGAAGTAAAATGCATGGTCTGGCCTCAGCCATTTTGTTCTCTTTCTTTCTGGTCCTGATTTCTCAGGAGTCAACAGTAACTCTCCTGGAACCTGAGCAGACCCAATCCTGAAGATCCCAGAAGCTTCTCTCTAGGCTCTCACCTCCCTAAACTGAAGTGATGTGGTCACCTGATTGAACAGGACAAAGATTGAGCCCCAGAGATCAGGGCCTGGATCTGATGATTTCTGCAAAGCTTAGCCTTGTCCAAGTAAGGCAGTCTTCACCCCTACTGATGTGCTGTAGGTCAATGGAGAGAAGGAAAATCAGGAAACCATCTGCCTGGCTCCACTCTACAGTTAGGCTCCCTAATCTCATCTGGGTCCTCACCATGGAAAGGCATTCCTTTGACATCTCCTTGATTCCTTTTGCCACCCACCACAGCAGACTTCCAAATCTGGAATCTCTGTTCTCCAGCTCTCCCTTATGGCTCCCTCCCACCCCCTGCCCAAACCTTCTGAGCTGAGAACTTGAGGGAAAGGTGGGGGAGTACAGTGACTCCAGTCAGAGACTCTCCAAGGGGTTCCCACAGGAGTCTGCCCTCACTCCTCAATGTCTGTAATTCAGGAGCCCAGGGTAGGATGTGCCTGTTACTCTGCTGAGGGACCTGGAAAGAGCAACAGCTCCCCTGCCACCATCTTTTTTCTGTTCTATTCTGCCAGAAACTCCTAAACACCCAAACTAGATACAAGGGTCATTGTTCTGTATCAGTCTGAAGCCCCAGACCCAGGGACCTCAAGGGATTGGCTTTTGTCCCGTCATCCTGCCTGCTCTTCACTCCCTAACACCTCTATAAGCTTCGTGGACTATTCTCTCCAGGAGTCTCTGCCTCTTTTCCTGGGGAACTCAACAATCCTCATTAGGTCAATGATGTCTCTCAGCCAGTACATTCATCCTGACAATGTCAGAGGGGTGCAAGCAGGGCCTGTGGAAGGCTTATACAACCTCCTGAAGGTAAGTCTCCATAGCATTTAGTGCGGAGAGAGGAGGAGGGAGAAGGTTAGGGAACTAGTCTGGAACCAGAACAATTGGTTCTGGTGCATTTTTTGTAGAGAAGGCTGAACTCAGACAGTAGTTTTTTTCCCATTATATGAGAGCTAGAAGGGGAGTGGATGAGGGACCTGAGCTGAGAGGCAGGAATGCCTCAGTTTAAATCTGACCCCAAACAGCTTCTATATATGTGCCTCAGATCAAGCCACTTAATCGATGCTCTATTTCCTCAACTGTAAAATGAGGATAATTGTGTCACCAAATTGGAAGATGAAGGTGAGGAAGAAGTACTATAATATTACAAAGAAAACCATTGGCAGAACCCCTGGCCAAGAGCAGGTCATTTATAAAGGCTTCCTCTCTTCTCTCCCTTTCTCATCAAGTTCTGCTGGAGGCTTAGGGCAATAGGAGGGAAGACTAAGGACAACCCTGCACTGCAGGGGACACCTAAGAGGTATGAACTAGAGAACTAGAGAAAAATATCCCAAAGAATAGATCCACTCTAGAGAGGAAGAGGGTGGATGGGAAACCCACCCTAAAAGTTTTCCCAGATGGGTTTGGGAGAACCAGGCAGCAAGAGGGCCCTGGCTCTGGGACTCAGCATAGGAGGCCTCATCCCTTCCTCATGACTAAAAACTGCTCCCAAACCTGCCTGCTGTTGAGAGCCATATTCCCTTGGATGGCAGACTCAAGCAGCAGAGAGAGGGTTCCTTACCCACAAAGAGCAGGTTCTGGGCATTCTCCAGTATCACCTTCTTGTACAGTTCCTTCTGGGGAGAGGACAAGAAGCCCCACTCCCCCCAGGGTGAAGTCCACAGCTACATCCTTGAATGTCACTGCTTCCTAGAGCATCCCAAGTCAGAGGACAGAGGGCTGAAAGCCACATTAGAATGAAGAGCCCACCTCTGGTCAATTGCAGGAAGAAACTGACACACAGAGAAGGGAGACCCCCAAAAGTCAGTGTCAGAGTCAGCATTTGAAGCCGAGTCTTTAAGAGCCCAATGAAGGTTTGAGAAAAGCAACTCTATGATGTTCTGGAATAATGATAAGGAGTTTTTAACTATTGTATGAAGGGAAATATATAGGGGACCTCCATTGCAACTTTGATCCCAAGTGCCCCAGCAATGGGATAAAGGTGTCAGTCATATGTCTGCTGCCCTGCTGCCCTGCCCTGAGGAGTCAGTGTCAATGTGCCAGAGCCACGGAGGGAGGAGCTAGGGAATATAAAAGACAATAGAGGGAAATTGAGGGAGCTTTTTTATCTCTCCTTTGGAACTAACTGACTCTTTGGGCTGGGGGTTTCTCTGAGGTTTCCTTATCTCTTGATCTCCTGCAAGCCCAGCTTGTCTTGAGTTGAATGGAGAAAGCAATCTAGAAAGGCTGACACCAATCTCTCTCTCTCTCTCTGTATCTCTCTCTGTCCTTGTCTCTGTCTCTGTCTCTCTTTCTGCTTCTATGAAACTGTCCTTACTAATAAATCCTTATAAATCTGGTAATAAGGCTCCAGATCAATTTTTAATTATTACACAGTGGAATGCATCTCTTTGTGAAATCATGGCAAAGGTCTATGTGCTAGCTGGGAGCTGTGTGTTTCTATGGAGGAGTTCTTCTTGAAAGTTCTTCCTTCCCAGAACTTAGAAGTGATATATTCTCAAGCAAAATCTGTGAAGAGTTTGTGAGAATCAGTCCAGTGCCGTGTATTCTGGAATACACTGAGAATTCTATGTGATGCCTTAAAAGAGAGCAAAGCTAAAGAAAAGATCTACTTTGTTTTCTGCATGACTCAAATCAAGTTTGATCTGTATGAAAACATGAAGAGTGTTCTAAAGAGATGGTCATTACAATCTGGACTGGAAGGAGTGATCTGGGATGCTTTCCAGCCAAGTGAAGGAGACTTGTCTGTTGTGACATTCAGGGCTTGAGGTTCCCCTTGGTAGGATGGGTCACAGCCAAAGCCTTTGCTTTATGATTGCTTTCATTTGTATATGGCATATATTCCTTAGTTATACTTCCTTATGCAAAAATAAAAATAACTATGATGGAGAAGGGAGAATTACTTAGTTTAATAAAAATAAATAATTAATGTGGGTTTGTTGCCACTATCTTATTGAGGGAAAAATGATCTAAGCATACACCTAGAACTCTAGAAACTTCAAAGAACAAGAGTCAAGATAATAAGTTAAAGAGGCCTACATCTGACAGGCCATATAAAGGAGAGGTTGGCCAGATCTGAAAATATCCTGATACTATGGAGGGGCCACTTATATTTCCTACCTGCTCTATGCATAACATGTGTTTGGTCAATGTTCCTGGAATTAGATGTTTTTCCATTTCACTTCCTTTATTCTAGGATTTGACTTCTGAACAATTGAGGAATTTCTGACTCTCTTATGCTTTTTCAGATCCCCAAGAATTTATAAATCTTTTATTTCCTCTAGGATCTCGAGTTATTCTTCTTCACTGCATAGTATTCACTGTGTGGGTTCTCAGCAAAGAAAGACAATCCTTTTAGGGACTGATAACTGATTAGTTGATTCCTTGACTCATATTCAATAGATGCTATTCCAAACATCTCTCTTCATACCGCCCACATCCATCCATCATGACCAGGGAGTGAGGGATTGAACTCCAAATTTCCTTTTCAAATAGAAAGTGAATCTCAAATATCTTGATTCTCACCTTTATCTACTTTTTTGGGTCTCCTCTGACTAATTTCTCCACCATTCCCCTGATATGGACACCTTCTCTCCACCCAAAACCCTTTTCATCCCTCTTTTGTGTATTCTCTTCCTCTGTTAGGTTGTTACAGCCTTGGGGTGAAGAGAACAAACCTAGAATCTACCCGTGGCAAGCCTCCCCAGAGACAAAAAAACAGAGAACAAGAGATTTAGAATGGAAATTCACAGAAGGGAAGGACAACCTAGAAGTCAACAAAGGTAAAACAAAATCTTTTCACTTCCAAAGCCAAACATCCTGAACTTAAAGATAGGAGGAACACAGCCAACCTAAAGATCAGAGGCTACTCAGAAGAACATAACTGGTAAAAAAAAATGAACATAATAATGACAATAACAATAAAAGAGCATTGGCTAGCAAAAACTGGAAAACGAGGGGATGCCCATCAATTGGGGAATGGCTGAGCAAATTGTGGTATATGTTAGTAATGGAATACTATTGTGCCAAAAGGAATAATAAAGTGGAGGAGTTCCATGGAGACTGGAACAACCTCCAGGAAGTGATGCAGAGCGAGAGGAGCAGAACCAGGAGAACATTGTACACAGAGACTAATACACTGTGGTATAATCGAACATAATGGACTTCTCCATTAGTGGCGGTGTAATGTCCCTGAACAATCTGCAGGGATCTAGGAGAAAAAAACACTATTCATAAGCAAAGGATAAACTATGGGAGTAGAAACACCGAGGAAAAGCAACTGCCTGAATACAGCGGTTGAGGGGACATGACAGAGGAGAGACTCTAAATGAACACTCTAATGCAAATATTATCAACATAGCAATGGATTCAAATCAAGAAAACATGTAATGCCCAGTGGATTTACGCGTCGGCTATGCGGGGTGGGGGAGAGGAAAAGAAAATGATCTATGTCTTTAATGAATAATGCTTGGAAATGATCAAATAAAAAAAAAAAGAGCATTGGCCAGAATTTCAGGACCATAGAAAATAAAATTGCAATGGAAAGAATTTACTGATTCCCTTCAGAAAGAAGCCAACCCAATGTTGCCAGTTCCAAGATTGAAAATGATTACATGGAACAGTTAGAGTCAAAAACAAAAGTGCTACAAGCCCTCAGAAGAAAGACCTTCAAAAGCAATGGAAAGGATACTGGAAAAATACCAGACTATTCCAAATCCATGAAATGAAAGAATATGTTCCAGAGAACATTGGAACTCAGGATGCAGTCCATGGTAACCTATTCTCTGAGAAGGCTCAGCTGACCTTGTATCATTTACTTATGGATCCTATTTACCATTAACTGCTTTTACCTGGTAACTGCCCAAGTCATGGTTCTCTGTCTCCTGACTTGGCTCAATATTCTGCCAACCTGTAATAGGTGAAGTGCAAAATCCAGCTCTTGAACAATTAATCACCATTTTAGTCTCATTTCAAAGTATTAGATGACCTTGGAAAATTCTAGCGAGCCCCAGGGAGTCAGGTCTAGTATTTTTACATCCCTGACCCATCTCTCAAAGATGCCTGATTTGTTGTCCAAAGTCAGGGCCTTGACCTTGCACTTGCACTCATACAAGAATCACTTCTTCATCTTGTAATATTTATTGAGGAAGATTGAGGAAATGGAAAAAACAGGGGATAAGGAAGGTTTGTAGCAAGGAATGGAGGAGTTTAAGGGAGAGAGGGAATATTGCCCAGTGAGGCAAAGGAGAGAGATGCCCCCTGCCAAGAGGCAGCAGCAGGGGTCCGATAAGGAACATTTGTCTTTGAATGACTGAACTGATGTTCAGCTCTCTCTATGCCCCAGAAAAGATAGTCCACTTATCTGACTGCTATATTCTAATAAGAGAAATTTTAATAACCAATTCAGATTGGAGAGGTGTCAGGGAAAAGGGAAGAGGGATGTCCCTAAATAAGGTTGGAGTCTTCTTCAGCTTTGGAGCTGAGGCCAGGCCTCACAGGTTGGTGGAGGGTTTCTCCCACTCCTGTCCTCTATATCTGACCTAGCTTTGTCAAATTCAGAATCTTAGCAGTAGACAGCAAGCAACCAAGGAAAGTTCTAACCTTAAGAGCTGATTAGGCCTGAATCTTCAGGCTGAACCAAGTAGAGGCACTCCACTCCAGACTGGACTGAATGAGCTCCTCCCTCCTCCAACACCAGGAAGGAAGTAAAGCTGTCAGAAAGGAAATGCTAGTCACAAGACCCAACTGCCATTCCCAGTTGCCCCTTCCCCCATCAACCGTCAGTCTTGACAATTTCTTCTCTCTTGATATTCCCAATGTTGCTTGTTCCAACATAGTGACAGAAAGTTCAGAACTTATTTCTAGTTTCCTTTCCACAATCTGAAGACAGATGGAGGGGTAGGTCATTGTGGGCCCCTTATTATTGATTATTACAATCAATCATAATATCCCTGATTATCCCAGTCCCATAACCAATCATGTTGCCCTCAATCCTATGATAAAGATTATCCTGTCTGTTCCTTGTTCTGTGCATTAATAGAGGCAAACCCCTGACCCCTTTTATTGACAAGCAGCAATACCCTGCTTATCTTCCTTGGAGAATTACCTCAGTTTATTCTTTGGTTAAATTTCACTCCCAATCACCTGCAAATGTGAGCTTCACAATATTGGACAGAACAATAGATGTCCACTAATGAACAGGAGTCTGAAATATTTTTAGAAAGAAAACCAGAAGGGAAGCTATCATTTGCTTCTTGAACACCCCAAACAGCAGAAAACAGAAATGAATAGCTGAAAACAGCAGTGGCAGCAGAGGAAAATCAGAGAGAGCAGAAAGAGGCTTCCTTTAAAAACTACAGATGAAGAAAGGAAGGAATAATGAAATCCCTTAGGACTAGAGGTGAAGATGAAGAGAGAGGGGACCATAGGAAGAATCTGGTGATGTTCCATCTACTCCAGGCAAATGGTTCTTATGTTGGACTACAGGACAACAGGGGAGAAGAGGAAGTGTATAAAGAGAAGACAGCAATATACCCAGGGTATATCAAGGACCAGAAATGTTCAATTCCATTCCCTCTACATTCAGCACCTATTCTGCACCAGGCCCTATGCTAAGTTCTGAGGGTTCCCCAAAAGGCAAAGAAAAAAAATCATTGTCCTCAAGGAACTTACAATCAAATGGTGGAAGGAGACAATATACAGACAAATATGAACACAAAGCAAGTTCTGTCTAGGAGAAATAGGGGAAAATGAAAAGAATGCAGGCCTTCTGATTAAGAGGAATGAGGGAATGTTTTCTTCTAGAATCTTTTTAGTTGGGACTTACAGGAAGTTCAAAGGGGTCCATGTTCTGAACTGTGGAGGAAAAATATTCCAGGTATATTGTAAAGCCATAAAAAATGCCTAAAGTTAGAGGCAGCCAGGTCCCATACTGGATAGAATACCAAATCTGGAGTAAAGAGGATCTGAGTTCAAATGTGATCTCAGACACTTCCTAGCTGCATGATCCTGAGAATCTTAACTTAACTTAACCCTGATTGTCTAGCCCTTGCCCCTCTTCTATCTTAGAATTGATTCTAAGTGGAAGATATGGGTTTAAAAAAATAACTTCCATTTGGGGGCAGTTAGGTGACTCTGTGAACAGAGAACTAGAGCTAGAGACAGGAAGTCCTGGATTCAAATGTGACCTCAGATTCTTCCTACCTATGTGACCTCGAGCAAGCCACTTATCCCCTCTAATCAATCGTCTACCTTACAACAGAAGCTAAGCATCAATTCTAAGACAGAAGGTAAGGGATTTTTAAAAAAGTCTCAGCTAAAGGAACACAGGAGGTCACTGTCCCTGGATCTAAGAATACAGATTAGAGATTAACATATCAGAAGGCTGGAAAAAAGGACTTTGAACACCAAACAGAATGTTTTGCATATGATTCTGGAGGCAATAGGGAGCCTCTTGGGTGTGTGGGGTAGAGGAATGACACAATCAAAACTGCGCTGTAGGAAAATCACTCTAGTGGTTGAATGGAGGAGGTCTTAGAGTGGGGAGAGTCCTGTGGGAGACAGACCCACCAGCAGGTTGTCTTTATAGTACATAAGGGAGGTGATGTGGGCCTCTACCAGGATGATGGCAGTGACATAGAACAGAAAGGGGAGTATTGGAGAGATGTTACAAAGGTGAAACTGAAGGCACCATGTTGGATATGTAGGTAAGGGACAGTAAGGAGTCATGGGTAGCTCCTAAGTTTTGATCCTGAGGGATGAGGGTGATACAGCTATAGACAAGATGAGTTCTGTCTAGGTGAGGGGATATCTGAGAGGGCTGAATAAAATCCATGCTCGATACTCAATATCTCCTTCAGGACCTCCCTACCCCATATTTAAAATAAAAACCCCCAGGCCTTCCAGAAACTCTTCCATTTCTCTTCAACCTGTCCAAACAAGGAAAGTACTGGACCGTTATGGAGTTCTGCTGAACAGAGAAGGAATGTACCCAGCTGCTGGCTCTGGTATAAAAAGCTCTGCTCAAGAACACTTGAAGCTCCTCATTTGAGGAAAAGGTCCCATTTCTGTGTAAGGGCCCTTCCTGATCTTACTCCAAACTCCTTTGACTTTCTCTGGGTCAGGGAGCTCAGCAGCAGAAGGGCAGTAGTAGGTCACACTCTAGAATGGATACAAAAGCTATAGGGGAGCTCTCTGGGTGCATCCCCAGCTGCCTAATTCTGACCATTCCCACAACAGGATTCAATGGCATATAATGACCTTCCAGCCCCTTCCTATCTCCTTACTACTTCCTTCTCATCCTCCTCCTCCTTCTCTGACCCAGGGACACTGGGCTCCTGGCTGATCCTTGGCCAAGACCTTCCAAGGTCTGAGTCTGGGTCTTTCCAGGGGCTGTCTGTCTCCCTGCAGGTAATGTTCTCCCTCCTCCCTCTGGCCTCTGAGCTTCCTTGAGTCCCAGCTAAATCCTCCCCTTGGGAAGCAATGATTTCTGTGGTCCCCAGAGCTCTCCCTCCCAGAACACCTCCCTCCATCAAGGCCCCACAGAGCTTGTTTGGACATAGCTGCTGACAGTTTCCTTGATCAGACTATGTGGGGGGGGGGGGGGGCTGGAGGGCAGCTGATGGTTTCTCCCTTCCTTTGTGCTGAGCAGTGCCTGGCACAGACTAGGGTATTCCAACAGACTCCCTGGCTTGGCCTGAGAAGTGGAAAAGAGGAAGGAGGCAGAGAGACCTGGGAAGACTTGGAGGACTTTGAGGCAGAAGCCAGTGAACAGCACCAGGGGTACAATCTCTTCTCTGAGGACTACAGCACAGACCAGGGGACACCCTCAGGCTCTGCTCCAGGCCTGGCCAGACAAGACTCACTCAAGAAAGTGTGTGTATTGCCATGCAAGCAGAGAGAACAAACAATCCTTAGACAGCAAAGAAAAAGGAGTCAGTGGTCATCCTCAGCATTCACTTGTGCTGAGGGAGAAATCCAACATGGGAGGCAGTGCCTAGGGGGAGCTGTTGGGGTCTGAGCTGCCCAATGGCCAAGTAATCACTTGTAAACCCCGAGAAGAGAGTTGAGAGTACTGTTCCTCCTGCCTTGAATGTGGATGCAGAAATGGCCCAGCAGGAACGAGGGAGTTTTCCAGCCCATCTTATGTCAAAGGCCCCCTTCTCCGCCCCCTCACCTCCCCACCCCAACCTTCCCCCCACTTTATGACTCCCTGAATGAAGAGCTGCAGCCAAAGCTCTTCCTGACAGGCCTCCCTTGGCCCAGGGAATGTCTGACTTCTCTGCCCTTCTGAGCAGCAGGAGATGGCCTGGAGTTCCCAGGGCAGTCCCACCCCTCTTTCCTTAGTGTAGAAAAGCCCATCTTCCTCACTGCCTTTGGGCTCATTCTCAGGGCCAATTGTTCTTGGTTGAACCTGAGAAAAAAGCTGACCTGATCTCCCTCCCAGCTCAGGATCTGGATCAGCCCAATCCCTCCTTGGGCCAGGCCCTGGGCCTCTGCACCCCAAGCTGGAGAAGGAGAAGAGACCCAGAGGGGCAGAGATTTTCCCTCATCCCAGAGCTGGTGAGAGGCCACCTGAGTTACCAAGGGCCAGGCGACCCTCAGGGGTGTAAAAGGGAATTCTTAATCCCTTGCATTAACTTAACTGAGGAAAGAGCTAGCTTGCTCAGTGGTCAGAGAGCCAGGCCCAAAGATAAGAGGTTCTGTTACCATGGAGGCCAGCCCACAGGAAACGGAAAAAGAAACTGCTCTCAGAGAAGAAGTGATGTAAGAAGGACAGTTGGACAGTGAGAGATCAAAGCAAGCACGAAGTGTGAGAAGGCACTTTTTGCTCTAAGGTTTCCTGAGGGGAGGGGACTGCTGGCAGTGGCTGATGACAGTTGGCTGCTGTGGAGAGTGTGTGTGTGGGTAGCTGTCCATTGTTTAGTAAGTTAGTAGGAATACATATAGTTATAGTTATATAGTTATAGTTATAGTTACAGTTATAGTATAGGTTTAGCCTGGTTAGCTAGGCTGAAGAATTATTAGTGAGACTCTCTCAAAGGACAGTTTTTAGGTAGTTTATAGGTTGCTATAAGAAGATTTAGGTAGGTTTTAGGTAATACTAGGGTAGATAGTTAAATCTCTCTTTCCTATATTTCATTCTTTGCTATTTTTTCTCAATTAAAACAAAAGTTTGTTAAATTTCTCTTCTATCTTTGTCAAGTTCCTAATTTTAATCCCTACCCTTCCAAATACCAAATGCTCTTTGGCCTCCAAAGCCCCTCATGGCCTATCCCCCTCCTATCCTGGCAGCCCTCTTACACCTTCCTCCCTGATACATACTCCAGAAGCTGGCAATACTAGCCTAGATGTTCCAAGAACAGAGACCTTGATCTCTTGGTTCCCAGGAATTTTCTCTGGTCATCCCTCCTGGCTAGAATGCCCTTTCTCTCCCCAGATCAGGCTGCAGACAGACCTCCCTGATGTCTCTAAAGGCCCAACTACAGTCAGAACCAAGATGGTAGCACAGCAGCACAGCAAGCTGGAACCACTCTGAGAATCCTTTCAAACCAACCTTCAAAGAGCACCTCACAGAATGAATATTGGAGTCCCAGAAGCAAAAAAGGACAGAGTGAAGTAATTCTGCAGAAAACAACTGGAAAGGTTGGAAGAGGGGGTGAAGAAGGAATGGAAGTAATACTGCACAGAGGAGTAAAGGCCACCCACCCTGGACCTACTGCACCAGGTTCCAAACCAGGACACAAGCCAACTTTGAGACCTCGGGACCCTGCCTGAGTCAACAGCAGAGCATCCCAGACCCACTCCTTGAAGTTCTAAGCCCTGGCACAAGCCTGTATGGAAGCCCATAGATCCAGGGCAAAGCAGCTCATATGGCTTTGAATCCTGTAGCCATTAGCAGTTCCTAGAGGAGACTAAATCAGCAGCCTCCAGACCTCTCAGCTCACAGACCAGCATACCACCATGGAAGTAGTGAAAGTAGAGCTGAGGATAGCAGCAGGGAAAAACTAAAATTTAAGAGTTCCCTACCATGCTGAAAACAGAGCCCATCTATAAGGTAAAAGTAAAAAAAAAAATATATATATATATATATATACATATATATATATATATATATATAAGTCTAGGAAATAAGCAAACAGCAAAAGAAACACCTAACCAGAGAACATTATTATGAAGACAAAGAACAAGACCCAGACTGAGAAAGGGACAATGAGATCAAACAGCCACATATAAAACTTCAAAGAAAAATGGGAACTAGTCTCATGGAATTTTTAAAAATCAAATAAGAGAGGTGGAAGAAAAGTGGGGAAGAGAAATGGAAGTAATGCAAAAAACAAATAACAACTTAAAGAGCAAAATTGGCCAAATGGAAAAAGAGGCACAAAACATCCAATGAAGAAAAGAGTTCCATGAAAATAGAACTAACCAAATGGAAAAGGAAATTCAAAAGGTCAAAGGAGACAATCATTCATTAAAAATTAGAATCAAGAAACAATCAAAATTAAAAGAATGAAAAAACAGATGAAAATGTGAAGTATCTCACAGTAAAAACAACTGACCAGGAAAATAGATGCAGGAGAGATAATCTAAGAATTATTGGACTACCTGAAAGTCATGATCTAAAAAAAAGCCTAAACTTATATTACAAAAAATTATCAAAGGAAACTGCATTGATGTTCTTGAACAAGAAGATAAAATAGAAATGGAAAGAATCCACCAATCATCTCCTGAAATAAATCCCCAAATGATAACTCCCAAGAATTTTATAGCCAAATTTAAGAGTTCCCAGGTCAAGGAGAAAATACTTCAAACAGTCAGAAAGAAACAACTCAAATATCATGGATCCATAGTCAGGTTTACACAGGATTGAGCACCTTCTTCATTAAAGTATAGGAAGGCTTGGAATATGATATTCCTAAAGGCAAAGGAACTAGGTTTACAAACAAAACTCACCTACACATCAAAACTTACTATGTTCTTTCCAAGGGGAAATGGTAATTTAATAAAATAGAAGATTTCCAAACTGTTCTGATGAAAAGACCATTCCTAAATAGAAAATCTGATGTCCAAATACAAGATTCAAGAGAAGCTTAAAAAGGCAAATGAAGGATTTCAGTAATGACAAATCATAAAGGCATTAAAGATGTATTCAAAAGCTGATGCCAATGAGCAAAGTGTTTATGGATCAGACTTAATTGGATATATTTCTAATTTTTCACATGATTGATTTTACTATATCCCTCTAATTTGTTAAAAATTGGTTTGACCTAAAACTTAAAATTTCTTTTAGCATTCTAAAAGCTACACCTAGAGTTGTGAAAGGCTCAGGTAGACTGAAAGAGATTGCAATAGTTCCACCTTAACATCTGAATAAATTTTAACCAGTATTTCCAGGAAGAAGAAGGTTTGACTTGAGTTGCCTGTTAATTATCTTTGTAATTGGACTTGTAATTTTATGTAAAAATCGTTGGTGTTTCCTTTGTTCAATGGATACCTCAAAAACCGCAAATATTTTAAAAAGTATAATATATTAGTCAAAGACAAGCTTGCTCTTTCAGACTTATCTCCTGACAGAGTCCATGCTGCAGATTTCTCTGTGTCTCTTGTGTGTTATGTTCTGTATGTGTCTCCTTCCCTAGTCCTAAAGCCCCTTCCCCATTGTTTTCCAGTCTTTGACTTCCCTCTAAGGTAACTAGGATCCATGCATGGATTTTTGGAGAGTCTGGACCTCTTCAGCAAGTAATAAAGAAAAAATTGAAGGGACTCAATAAGGTCACATTATTTATATTCCTACATGAAAAGATGATATTTGTAACTCTTAAAATTTTTATCATTATCAGAGTAGTTAGAAGCAGTATACATTGACAGAGGTTGTGGAAGCAACTGTTTAGAATGATATTTTAAAAATCAAGGGATGAAAAAGATGATTGCATTGAGAGAAAAGGGAAGAGAGAGGTAAAATGTGGTACATTATATCACTTAAAAAGGCACACAAAAAAAAGTAATACAGTGGAAGAAAGAATGAAGGTGATGGTGGGCAATGTTTAAACCATACTCTCATCAGAACTGGCTAAGAAAGAGAATAATAACCTGGCTCATTGGGGTATAGAGTCCTATCTTACCCTATAGTGAAGTTGGAGGTGAATAAGAAGGGTGGTGCTGGCGAGATGAATAATATAAATGAGGGTAAATTGAAGGGGATGATTAAAAGCAAAAAACTTGTGTGGAGGGACAAAGTAAAAAGAGAAAGTGCAGGATTAAAAGGGGAAAACAAGATGGAGGGGAATTCGAAGATGGTAATCACAACTGTGAATGTAAATGGAATGAATTCACCCATAAACTGGAAACTGATAGTTGACTGGATTAAAAACCAGATTCCTATATGTTACTTACAAGAAACACAGGTGAGGCATGTAGACACATATAGAGTAAAGATAAGGAGATAGAGAAAAATCTCATGGGCTTCAACTGAGATGAAAAAAAAGCCAGGAATAGAATTTCTGATCTTAGACAAAACTAAAACAATAAAAAGAGGTAAGGAAGGAAATGACAGCTTGATAAAAGGCATTATAGACAAGGAAGTAATAGTAATCCTTAACACATATGCACCAAATGTTATAACCTCCAAATCTTTAAAGGAGAAATGAAGGGAGCTCAAGAAGGAAATAGACAGTAAAGCTATACTAATGGGAGACCTCAACTTTTCCCTTTCAGAACTAGATAAATCTGACCAAAAAAAAGTGAATGAAATTCTAGAAAAGTTAGATTTAATACATCAATGGAGGAAATTGAAGGAATATACCTTTTTCTCATCAGCACATGGTACATATACAAAAAGTATACAGTAGAAGAAAAAATTAAAGACTGAATCTTCTACCCCTACACCAGCTGCCAGAACAAAAACATCTTTCCTATTCCCAACTTTAACTTTAGACAAGACTCCTTTACACAGAGATTTAAAAGCCCTGGACAAAACAGTCTCTCTACCGGAGAAAGGTGATTTAAGTCAACAAAGCCTTCTCAGTATAACCCCCTTTTAATAGAATTCCTCCCTTAGTTACTGCTTTACACATTCTTCAGGAAAGTGTCAGATTATAAACTAATATAGTCAATACTGCCTCTGCTTCTACTGCAGTTTAGGTGCCCTCTCCCTCAGTCACAGACCTAGCCATAAGCACTCTCCCTCCAAACCCACTTCCTACTCAAAATTTACACCCACTAATTGAAGGACTGTGTTTTCTGATTCACCTGCAAATAACTCCCTTGGAGATAGTTAAATCTCCATTATAACAAACTATATAGAAAATGCAGAACACAGAGTATGAAATGTTACAAGATTTTTCTTTTCAGATGCTTGAGCAAAGAGATGAACAAGAAAATCTTACAGGAGTATACCCACCTATATCACCAAAGATTCTGAAAGAACTAAAGCAGCACTCCTTTTGTACTCACTCTGGTGGAAACCATTGCTAAAGATTCGATTCCTCTGGAAGATTGGAAGGAAATAGCAAAAGCCTGTCTTTCAAGCAGAGACTTATCTATTCTGGAAATCTGAATACAGAGAAAAGGCACAAACTCAGGCAGACAGTAATAGAAATGCTCAGCTTGCAATTGACTATGATATGCTCAAAGGAAAAGGACTCATGCAACACTGGTCACCCACATGACTTCTAATTTACAGACATACCTGCAGATTAATGCCCTTGCCTTGCAAGTGTGGCACAAACTCTCAAATGCCACAAATAAGACACAAGAGCTCACTAAGATCAAACAAAGGCCAGAAGAACCTTATCAAGACTTGTGTCTATATTGATTCAAGAAGTTTCTAGGATTATTCAGGATACTGAGGCAGGAGATATCTTGGTAAAAACCCTTTCTTGTGAAAATGCCAATCAAACTTTTCAAAATATTACAAGACCCCACAAATCTAAAGCATCCCTGGATGATTATATTAAATCGTGCTCTGACATTGGGCCATCCTACCTGCAAGGTACAGCCTTTGCAGCAGCAGTACATAAAAAAAAATGGGACTGCTTTCAAAAGAATTTAATACTTGCTTTAAATGTGGAAAGGAAGAGCATTTCACCAAGGAATGTGAGGCAGGAACAATTCAAGAGAATAAGGATTTTTAAAAAAGGGTAAGGTGGTCCCACATAGTACCCCCTCCTCTTTGTGACTCTTTTTTTAATAACACTAATAGTCTTATAAACTAACAGGAGAAAGACCTTCAAATACAATGGAAAGGACATTGGGATAATGTAAGATTATTCCAACCCCACTAAAAATGAGCAAGGAATGGAAGAATGTGTCTCAGAGAGCATTGGAGCCAGATGTAGCCCAGGCTAATCTACCCTGGAAATGTAAGTTTAACTGTGGAACAAAAAAATAGATGTTTGGTGATGAAGAGGTGTCTGAAATATTTTCTAGAAAGAAAACCCAAACAGAAAAAATTATTTGCTTCTCAAACTCCACAAACAATAGAAAAGGAAGGAGGGCTGAACAAGTATGGACAACAGCAGCAAGAAAGGAGCAAAATAAACAAAAGATCTACAAAATCAAGGAAAATGATGACAAGAAGGAAGGACAAAGGAGGAACAGAATTTCTGAGACTTCAAACTCTTTTATGAAATGATGGCCATCAATACCACTGGACACTGGTAAGATAATAGAAAGTTAAATTAAGGGAACAGATTAAACAAGAAGGTTCAGAACTCAATGATCCAGGGTTTGATAAAATGGAAAACAAACTACTTAGGATGAAATTCTCTATTTGGAAAGAACTGCTGAGGAAACTGGAAAGCAGTCAGGAAAGAAATTAGATTCTGACCATCACCTTACACCATGCTCTAAAGCCTATAAGGAATTAATAAGAAAAAAAGGGTAGTTTGAATACATTGGCATTTAAAGCATTTTAAAATTAATAATTCAAAATTGTGCTTTAGAAACAAAACTTCGTTTTTAAAGAATTCTCACTGTAAGACAAACTTGTCAGAATATTTGCAGCACACTGGAATCTGCATTACCTCAACTGCTTAAAATAAACCTAGAGATTTTAAAAAACCTTGGGATGCAAGCACAAATGTAACAATGTTTACTGTCAAATTTACTCACTTAATGGAGACCTCAGAGTACCATCTAGTGGATTAATGTCAAATTACCAAAGAAGATAATTTTAAAGAGCCCAAGTGTTTTCATTGCCTGCTTCTACACTTCAGCCAGTCTGTGATCTCCCTCATGTGTTCACTTCCAAGGCAATTTAGTAACTTTTTAGTACTTCTGTGACTCTTGGCCACATTTTTTTACAAATCCCCAGAGAGACCCAATAGGCCTTCTAAATCACAACCTAAACAAACTAAACTGTTTTATTATAAAGATGTGATGTGCTGGAGAATAACATTTATAAAAAACCTCCCTGTTCTTTTCTTAAACACTCATCAAAGATCATATTCAAATTATAAAATTTGGGCAGAAATGATAGGAAAATGATCATATGAAAGAGTAATTATAGACATTCTCTCAGTTGCCTAAGGGGAAAAGCAATAAGGTTTGTGATTTTTCCCCCATGCTTTTGGGGTCTATTCCTCTTTCAAATATCTTGAAAACTGGACCCTCATTGACCATGAAGTTGTATTTCCTACATCACAAACTTCCTCTACAGATAGTTAGTTTAGTTCATTTGCTCTTCAATTTTTTTTTCAATGACAGTTCTACTTTCTAGGGAATCATATAGAGTATTTTGACATTAAGAATACAAATATGGTGGCACTACCATTTTTAATAATACCACAACTCCATTCTAGTGCCCACAAAATCCGAATTTATTTTTAAGGTATATTCAAGATATTTTAATTTGGGGGGCAGCTGGGTAGCTCAGTGGATTGAGAACCAGGCCTAGAGATGGGAGGTCCTAGGTTCAAATCTGGCCTCAGACACTTCCTAGCTGTGTGACCCTGGGCAAGTCACTTGACCCCCATTGCCTAGCCCTTACCACTCTTCTGCCTTGGAGCCAATACACAGTATTGACTCCAAGATGGAAGGTAAGGGTTTATATAAAAAAAAATTTTTTTTAAATCCTTAAACCTTCATAAAATGCTTAAAGGCTTCCATTTTTTAGAGCACTATATTCTGAAAGGAGAGAAGAAAGGAAACCACAAATATATTTGCAATGGAAAAAAAAAATTGGTTCATGCAACAGCTAGCAACTAATTTAGATATCCCTGCATTTCAAACCCCATAGTTGCTCCATAGTGCGCACACAGCCTATGCCTGACCAACAATGTCACAATCACATTAAGAAACCATGCTTGAGAGCTTCAGTATTTGAAGTTTCTTGAATAAGAGGCAATCCTTTTTATTAAAAAAAAAAACATATTGTTCAAATCTCATATGAGAATAAGCCTTCCATCTTTGAAATCTTAAGGGAAAAGTTGTAATTTTCAGCACTAATTTTAAATGGAGTTGCATCCCACATAGAGTAAGTTCACCAATTGTTTTGAGTTGGCATTTTATTCATGCTGCCTCATTTCTGAGTACACGTGATCTGTGACACAAACTCCTCCACTCAGTCCCTTTGCCTAGATGAATCATAAATGTAGGTCCTGATTTGCTCTCTAAATCTAGCATAAGGGATCAAAGATCCCGGAGAGGATAGTTGGTTTGTCCAAACCCCAGCCTACATTTCAGTTATTTAGTCTCATGGTGTTTGGCATGCCTAACCTTGGTATTCCTTTTTCCCAGCTCTAGCTTTTATTTGAACTAGGTTCTGTTTCAACAATTAGTGTCTCTAAAACATGAAATTAGAGAGCATTAAATCTGGAAGAGACACAGTCACTACAAATGAGAATTTCTTGGTGTCCCATATGACCTGTTTGATGCTAAATTCCAAACATAATTTCTCTATCACCCTCTCTTATTGAATGAGATTCATTTTTATATAAATTGTCACTTGTTTGTGTTCTCAACTTATCCCCAAAACAGACAATGAAAATAGCAACTATATATAGCATATAGACTATATATACAATATACTAATATACTACAGGCATATACTATTCTCATGCACACACACACACATACACACAAAATGGGCAAATAGGTATGAGATGCAGTTTCAGACACTTGCTAGCTATGTGACCCTGGACAAGTCACTTAACCCATTTCCTCATCTGTAAAATGAGCTGGGGGGCAACTGGGTAGTTCAGTGGATTGAGAGCCAGACCTAGAGATGGCATGTTCTGGGTTCAAATCTGATCTCAGATACTTCCCAGCTGTGTGACCCTGGGCAAATCATTTAACACCCCATTGTCTACCCCTTACTGCTCTTCTCCCTTGGAATCAATATTTATTATTGATTCTAAGACAGAAGGTAAGAGTTATAAAATAAAATAAAATGATCCAGAGAAGGAAATGTCAAACCACTCCAATATCTTTGCCAAGAAAACCCCAATGGAGTCATGTAAAATAGGTCATGAGTGAAACAGCTGAACAATAATGAAATATATACTATGTATATGTTTATATTTGCACATGGTTACTATATACATCGATGTGTATATACTGCCAATAATGTTACTTTTCAAATATTACCTTTGGATGTGTGCATACCTGAACATATATACACATTTACTGAAACAGAAAAACATCTGAAGTTGTTCAGCAGGAGGATATTTTTCATAACCCATAAAAACCAGTATTAGTAGAGTAGAGTTATTTATATAGTGATATCTGGCCTCACAGGCTTCCCTTTCAGCAAAATAGGCCAGAACAGAGAACCACAGCCAGGACTGAGGAGTAACAGGATGTACTGCGGGATACTGATTAGCCATGAGCCTGCTAGGAGGCACCCAGAAAAACAACCACATATTTTCTTAGGTTTTCTACGGCGGCAAAATAGATAACTGTGAAGTCAGTCATAGTTGAAATAATTGAACATACCAATGCTACCAACCAGCCAGGAGGAGCATTAAAGTCACACAAAATGGATAAATGCGTCCGAATACTAAATCCAAGTTCAAAGCCATGTGAGAGGGATGATTTCTAATGTTCTGGTACTAAATGACCCAATGGTACTAATATTCTCGATGGCTCTGATCAGACAACATCTGGCTTTTCTGGGTTTAGTTCTGGGTGCCATGTTTGCAGAAGGACATTGACAAATGAAAGGATATTCCAAGGAAGGTTAACAAGAATAATGAGGCAAACTCCAACATGGAGAAATAAAGAAACTGAGTCTTAATAGTAAGCATGAAATAAAGACTAATTGAGTCATGATCACTGGCTTCAAGTCCTTAAAGGGCTATCATACAGAAGAAAGATCAGATTCATTAATAATAACAGCTAACATTTCTATAGTTTATAAAATGCCTTTACAAATATTATCTCATTTTATCCTTATAACCAACCTAGGAGGCAGATGTTTTTATTCTCTCCATTTTTACAGAAGATGAAACTGAGATGAAACAGTGTTTTATTTTACAGAGATGAAACAGTGGCGACTTGCCCAAGGTTATAAAGCTAGCAAGTGTCTGAGCCTGGATTTGAACTCAGGTCTTCCTGTCTCTAGGTCCAGTGTCTGTCTTCTGTGCCCCTTATCTCACTTGTCTCCATACTGCAAAACTGAAAGCAAGAGGTAAAATCATAGAGGAGGATTTAAATTCAATACAAGAGGAAACCTCAGATATTAGCATTACCAAAAGTAGAATGAATTGCCTTCAGACAGTAGTGAGTGAGTTTAACCTCTGTCAAGATCTTCAAAAGAAGGCTGAACAAGCATTGTTGAGGGGATATCAGTCTCTCAGAGCTTGACCTAAATGTGCTTTACAGTTTCTCCCAACTCAGATTGTAAATTCCATTTTTCCTCCAGAAAAATTAATCAACCAATGATTTTTTTTCGTACATTCTATGCATGAGGAGAAGAAGCCTGCCTTAGAGTCAGGAAGAATTTCGTTCAGACTCAGACTCAGACAATTGCTAGTCATCCTTGTCTTGGCAAGTCATTTAACTCTTGGTGCCTCAGAAAACTCGCTAAGACTGTGGGCTATAGGCACAGTTGCTCTTCTGCTTTGGTAGAGGGCATTTCCTCACCAGGAGTTCCCTATACCAAATGAAATTGCAAGTCTGATCACTCTGGCTTCTCCCCCCTGCAACCAAGAGTACAAGTCAATATGGGACGCCCGTGAGACCAGGGAGTCCTTGGGTACTCTCAGAAGTACAAATATAAGGAATATAATACGTGATCCTAGCTCTCTAAGATTTATAACTTTGTGAGGGACATAAAACACACATTAAAAATTAGCAATATGAAAATTTGAAATATTCATAAAAAATTAGCAATATACCAGCACAACATACAGGCTGAGTGCTATAGACCATATGTTCCCTAGAAAATCAGAGGAGAAAGATACTTGTAGAAGAAAGGACTTTCAGGGTAAGGGAAACGGCATCATCAAAAGCTTAGAGGAGAAATGCATGCAAGGACTGTTCTGGGAGAATAACCAGTAGTCAGAGCTAAGAGTTCATGGAAGGATCCAATGGGAAATGTGGGTGGAAAGGTAGGATACAGTTATTATTGTAGAAGGCTTCAATTGTCATGGTAAAGTATGAGCTACAGGGGGAGAAAAGACTAGAGGATGAAAGCAGTGAAGATTCTATTTTGTTTCCTAGGCAGCTAAGTAGTGCCATATTAGACTCAGAGTCAGGAAGATAGAAGTTCAAATCCAGCTTCAGACACTAGCTCAGACACCCCAGGCAAATCACTGCACCCTGTTTGCCTCAGTTTCCTCATCTGTAAAATGAGGTGGAGCAGAACATGGCAAACCATTCCAGTATCTTTACCAAGAAAATCCTAAATGGAGTCACAAAGAGAATCAGGTGTAACTAAAATAATTGAACAACAAATGAATAAGAACCTAGGTTGCTATGAGAACCAAATGAGAGAATGTATCTAAAATACTTGGTCATTCAGTCATTCTAGTCATGTTAGACTCTTTGTGATCCCATGGACCATAGTTATCCATAAAGTTTTCTTGACAAGTTAATTGAGTGGTTTGCCAATGGATCCTTTATGAGAGGTTAAATGATTATCCAGAGTCACACAACTAGGGAAGTATCTGAGACCAAATCAAAATCTTCCTGATTGAAGGCCCAGCTCTTTAGCCACGAGTCACCTAGCTGCCTCCTATAAAATGATATTAATTGCTTTATAAGCATGAAAATATTACATAAGTTCTCACTAAATCTATCTGGAGTCCCACAGGCATCTCAGTAGACTGAGAAAGACCACAGGTGTATGAACTTTTCCTTTGTAATTACACGGGATTAGTGATTATAGTATGACAGTCACTCTGGACCTCAGTTTATTCATCAGTAAATGGGAACAGCGTATTCAGAGGGCCTATCTCATAGGGTGGTTATGAGGCATGAATGAGAAAATGTACGTGAAGTACTTTGTAACCCTCAAAACACTGCATAAATATGATTTACTATTATTATTCATAAAAAGAAACTGAAAATGTATTAAATTTGAAAAACTGCCTCTCCCCTCTTCCCTCTGCTTTTTGATATCATTTTTAACCAGCCTTTCCTTTGTCCTAAAATTAAGCCAAATTAGACACCGACAATATTTTTAAAGTTGGGCTATTCTAAGCTGTCAGCTTTCCCATGACTTCCTTCCTCCTCCTATCTATCTCTCCTAATGCCAGTTCAGCTTTGAACTTCCTTATTTAGGAGGGATTCACAAATACTCAAATAATTCCAGTCTTCATAAGGGCAGAAGAGACCTTTAATAATCATCAAGGCCAGCCTGCTGCCTTTACATTAATTCCATAGAGATTACTTTCTACTCTACCTTTAAATGCCAGCAAGGAAATTTTCTTTTCTTTTCTTATTTTTAACCCATCTCCAAAGTAGGGGGGCAAATACCTGCTAACATTTAATGGCCAACAGGGTGAAAAATTGTTCCTTATATCTATATATAAATCTTTTAGGCTGCAACATAAACATAAATGTCTCTCTTCTTTCTTTTTTCTGTAGAAACAGAGCAGCTAGTCACTTTTCTCTTTCTTTTATATGCCTGCAGACCATTATATCAAGTCAATCTTTCCTTCTTCCTCTCCAGACCTAAATGATCATAGTTCCTTTAACCTTTCCCCATAAGTTCTTTTTATCAGATCTTTAATCATTCTTTTTAGAATCTGCATGAACCCTCTCCACACTCTTTATGTCCTTCTGTAGTTGGAGGGCCCAGTCTGATACTCAGTATCTTAATAAGGGTCTTCCTTCTACTTGCTAAACTAGAACAATGCTGTGTGATGTAGAAAGAGAACTAACCTGAATTCTAGACTCAGCTCAGCCACCATACTATCATATCTAGTACTCTACAAAGTCATAAAATACTGTTATAGAATCTAAGTAGGAAGGACTAATTTTTAAGGTACAAATATTCCCTTTAATTTTCATAAAAAGTAATCATCTGTGCATTGCTTTACCACCTCTAATGAAGTTGGTCTCCCTAGTTCATAAGGCACCCCCTTCCAGATTTGAATAACTGTTTGATATCTCTTGTGGTTTTTAGACAATTAGTTGGCATAGTGAGGAGACAGATTTGTGCTATACCATGAGAAATTTAGGTGAGATATAAGAAACAAATTTTTTCACCCTAAACCTAGAGTCAGGAAGTCCTGACTTTTTTTCTAGTCTCAGCTATTTAGTAGCTCTAAAACCCTGGGAAAGTCAGTTAACCTATCTGAAATAATAGTAGCAGCCTCAAAGAGCTGTTAAGGATATTTTGTAAAGCACCTGACACATAATAGGTGCTTCATATTTTCTTCCTTTAATCATTGATCCAGTTTTATTTCGTGAGCCATATGGATTGTCTCTCATAGAATAGACTTTTTAAAAATGTTTTCATTGACTGTTTTCATTATTATCAAAATTTCCTCCATTATTCTTCTTTCCCCTCTCAAAGGGTTATCCATATACCGAATATCATTTTCAAAGAAAAAAAATCAAAATGAATAGGAAAGAAATCAATGTAACTGATGAATACATCAAAAAAATCTAAAGGGAGAAGCTAGGTGGCTCAGTGGATTAAGAGCCAGGTTAGAGGTGGGAAGTCTTGGGTTCAAATTTGATCTCAAACACTTCCTAGCCATGTGACTTGGGGCAAATCACTTAACTCCCATTGCATAGCCCTTACTATTCTTCTACCTTGGAACCAGTGTTGGAATACTATGTATGTAGAACATAGTATTGATTCTAAGATGGAAGGTAAGGGATTTTTTCTAAAAAGGCTAAAAACTTAGGAAATATACTATACTTCTGGACCTCCCACTTCTATAAGGGGTCAGATGGAGACATCTCTTCTCTTTTCTTTTAATCCAGGCTTGTTCTTTATAATTTTGTAGCATTCACTTATATGGGGTTTGTATGTGGTTCTTTTCATTTAACTGGAGTCAACAAGCATTCATTAAGTGCCTCCTAAGTTCTGGATACTATGCTAATATTTTTCTTGTTGCAATCATTGTGTATACATTTTTCCCATGGATCTGCTCACTTTACATCAATTAATGTAGTTTTTCCATACTTCTCGGTATTGATCACATTCATCATTTCTTACAGCACCATAATATACCAATACGTTCATACACTACAATTTGTTGAGTTGTTCCTCAATCTATGAATATACATTTTGTTTCTAATTGTTTGCTATCTCAAAAAGTGCTCCTAGAATATTTTTGTCCCTATGGAAACATGATAGATTTTTCACATATTTGAAAACCACTATTTTGACTCACTTAGTCTTCTCACCAGAAGTTTGGTTTAAATATGATACTAATTATAGATATATAACATTTACTATTTTGCCATGATTATTACCATAGTATTATCTATTGAGATGTATATATGTATATATATACATATTAGATAGCATTAACATAATTTCACACTAAAACTATGAAGATGTCTATTCTACTTACATATAAGAATGGCTCTGGCTTCATGCTTTTATTCCTATATTTACTTTCTAATAAGGTACTAGATTTTTACACCAGAAAGTCACATTGCTCATTTTCCATCAGCAGACTCTAAACCCATAACTTCTCAATTATTTCCTATCTTGAAATTCTGCCATTTGTTTTCCTTCTTTGAAATAAGTCTTACTTAATTGTTCTGTTTTTGACCACAGAGATTTAAAGCCAGGAAGTGGAGATCAAGAATAAAAAGTTGAGGGAGTTTTACTTTGTACAATTCTAACCTGAATCTCCAAAGCCTAGGTTTTTAAAAATTATATCTTCTTGTCTATTCCATGTAAAGGTGATAACATGTCATCATAATCACAGGCAGGGTCTTCTAAGATCCCACCTTGCTTAGATGCTCCCATAGGTCTATATATAGTAAGGACAGTGAGGGTACCCATAAATGCCAATATCAGCCATTTAGTTGGCAACACATTAGTTTAGCTATCAGAAACCTGGTCTCATTGGAACTAGATACTGGAGGAACTAACTATTCTTCCTCCTCTGATTTGGCACTGTCTACAAATGACAAGAAATGTTCCTTAGAAGAGAAACAAAAAATCTGGGGGTAAAATTTTATATAAGTGATTCTAACAAAGACCTCAATATTGACAAGTGGTCAAAGGACATGAACAAGAAATTCTCAGATAAAAAAATTAAAACTGTCTTGTCATATGAAAAAAAAATGACCCAAATCACTATTCATTACAAAATGCACATTAAAACCTCTCTGAAGTACCTCCTCATTCCTAACAGACTAGCTAATTAAAAAAGAAAAAGAAAATGATAAATGTTGGAGGAGATGTGGGAAAATCAGGACACTAATACACTGTTGGTAGAGCTGTGAACTGATACAACCATTCTGTAGAGCAATTTGGAAACATGCCCAAAGGGTCATCAAATTGTGCATACTCTTTGACCTAGCAATGCTACTACTAGGTCTATATCCCAAAGAGATCAAAAATAGGGGGAAAGGACCTACTTGTACAAAAATATTTATAGCAACTTTTTTTATAGTGGCAAAGAACTGGAAACTGAGGGATTGTCCATCAGTTGGGGAATGGCAGACAAGTTGTGATATGTGACTGTATGATACACATTTCCATGTTAATTATGTAAACAAGACACATATTGCTTACACTAGCGAAAAATTCATGGAGGAAATAGAGTGAACAGTGGTAGGTTTCAATCTGCATTCAGAGTCTGTCAGTTCCTTCTATAGTGGTAGATAACCTTTTTCAACATTAGTCTGTTGGGGTTGTCCTGGACCCTTGCATTGTTGACAGAGGTTAAATCATTCTTAGTTAATCATTGTATTTTATTGCTTTTACCATATACAAAGGTATTCTGGTTCTACTTGCTTCACTTTGCATCATTTCATATAAATCTTTCCAGATTTTTTGTGATTATCTTTTTCATCATTTCTTATGGCATAACAGTATTCCATTACAATCATATAATCACAACTTTTTAATAATCGTTTTCTGACATTTTGTGATCTAAGTTCTCTCTTTCCCTCCAACCCCTCTCCATAACTCCAAGATGTCAGGTAATATGTCAGAAAATTATTATTAAAAATTGTATATACGTGTAAAAAGAAGCAGCAGCAACATGGCACAGAAGGCAGAGCACTTAAGTTGGAGTCAGCAAGACTCTTTTTAGTTGTGTGACCCTAGTAACAAATACTTTAACTTTTCTGAATCTGTTTCTTCACTCATCCAATGAATTTTAAAACACCTATCTCAACAGAGTTATTGTGAGGATTGAATGAGATAATGTCTATAAGATACTCTGAACAAGCACTATGTGTCAGAAATTATTACTATATGGAAGCTAGGAACCTGAAGAATATGTCCTTTATGTTCCCTGGACATAATCCATTTCAATCAACTGAAACAGTTTCAAGTTAACCATAAGTGTTATAACTACAATTATATGCAATTTTAATATCAATTGATATTAAATTAATTTAATTTAATTTAATTTAAAATAAAAGAATAGTTTGTATTTATGTGGTGCCTGCACTCATGTGTTTTCACTTACATATAACACAAAGATAGTTCCTGTCCCCAAAGAACTCCCAATTTAAAGGGGGGAAACAAACATGCCGTATTTGGGAAGAAATTCCATCTTCCTCTGGTCTGATAGGTTATCTGGTTCTGAAAGAGTTAATGCATTTTCATGGCCTCTTTTCCTTCCAGGAAACTAGTTATCAGGGCTAATTTTAAATATTAATTTGTGCAGAAGACTGTCTAAATAGCTCTATCTCATGTCCTCAAGCTACTTTCTACGTAATATTTTCCCTGAGATACAAAGCAGAGCTGACAGTTTTTGAGAGATAAATGGACCTCCACTATCAACAACACAAAGTTTGACTATATATCAATAAATGGGCCATTTTTAATTTTTTTAAAGCACTTTGTATGTTTTGGATGAGAAAACCACAGAAAATATGCTATAAGCCACCAACTTATCTCCCTGGGGATAAGATGGGACTTGATAGGTCATTTCAAATTATAACCTTCACAAATTTGAATCACCATGAAAATGCAGAAAAGAATTCAGGAATATGCCCATAAAAATACTATAAACTTTTCTACTTAATAAATATATCATGAATTTATGGAAGGAATCCAAAATGAGAAGATAAAAACTAGTCATAACACCAATAATGAGATATATAAACATCCATGTTTATTTCACTTCTATAGAACACAAAGTTTTGACTACATATCAATAAATAGGCCATTTGTGAATGAAAAGAAAGTACTGTGCATGTTTGAGAAAAGAATACCACTGGAAAAATGCTGTGAACCACAGACTTATCTCCCTACATATGGGATGGGCCATATGAATCAAGGATTTCATAAGATTGGTCATGGAGTGGGAGCAGGAGACAAGGGGAAGTGAGCAGTAAAAAGGTTAACAAGGAAAGAGGACTTCTTGCTTCCCTCTCTTTCTGAAAATGCCACCTTGAAACTACCAGTTTTACTGTAAGATATGCTGAAGCAGAATCACAGATTAGTGGATGAAGTTAAAGCCACAAACAAAGGCTTTGGTGGCAGCTTCTCCCTGACTGGACTCATGAATAGGGAGAAGGATTCATGGGGAGTCTTCCAGGGTTAATCAGAAAGATGGCGCTAGGTGATGTCTGTAAGCCTAGAATAAATGCAAGACCTAAGTGCAATAAGTTAGTGTAATGAAGATTTTCTCTACAACATCCACTGCCACCACTGTGAATAGTTTTAAAACTCTGGTTTTCCCATTTCCCAATAGGCCAAGACCCAATTAGAGAGTTAATGTTCCATTGGGACACAGTTGTATATCAGTGAGGGTGGCCAGGGTCTTGGCTATTGTCTGTGGGTGGAATTCATACCATTGCACATCTTAACAAACAACTGAAGTATAATGTCACATATTAGGGTCATTTTCCCTTTCATTTTAAGAATCAAATATAACACGAAGGGTAGGAAGAGATAATCATCTTTTTTTCTTTTTTTTTTTTAACTTTCACTTTACATCTTAGAAATAATACTGTATATTGAGTCTAAGGCAGAAGAATGGTAAAGACTAGACAATGGAGGTTAAGTAACTTGTCCAGGGTCACATAGCTAGGAAATGCCTGAATCCAAATTTGAACCCAGGATCTCCTGTCTCTGAGTCTCATTCCCAATCCACTGAGCCACCTGGTTGCCAAGATATAATCTCTAAATGTAACAAAGAGAAGGATGTCCTGAGCTAGGATCAGTACCAGCTTCATATTATAGGTACCAACTTATTCAGTGTGATTTCAGACTATCTAAACCTGCCCCAAATTCCTCTCACCTATCACTAATGCCTAAAAATCCTTTAACAGGTGAAAAGTCTTTATTCAACAACCACAGATGAGGATTTAAGGTAAATTTACATGAGAGAAGAAATAAATTGACTCAAATTCACACAAAAGTGAAAATAACTAATATCTGATCCTCTCAGTTTTGATAATAAGGAAAAAATAGGAAGTCAAAGTATGCTTGACATTTAATATGGGAAGGAGTATAAGAAGACTCTGGGAATAACAAAGACAAACTTTGCTTTATACATAAATTTGGAAGAACCAAGATAAAAAAAAAAAAGCTTTGGTACTTAGAGTCTCAGTTCTTTTTAGGAAGAGAATATGAAAGAATAAGTCCTTACTTGGTCAGCAGAGTACAATTCCCTTGTAAAATATGTACTTCTTTGGGAAATACTATCTGACATACTATTTTTCTCTTCTTTTTTTAAACCTTTGTTTTCTGCTTTTAATCAATATTAAGTACCAATTGCAGAGCAGAAGAGTGGTGAGAGTCAGGCAATTGTGGTTAAGTGACTTTCCCAAGGTTACGTAGTTAGAAAGTGTCTGAGGCCAGATTTGAACCAAGGACCTCCAATCTACAAGCCTGGCTCTCTAGCCACTGAATTACCTAGCTATCTCCCTCCTTTTTCTTGAAAGAAAGAATCTCTATTTTATGCAATATCTCTCTGGGAGGGGAAATCCTTTTTTAATACAGGCCTAAAAATACCTCTACCCAAGGTAAATAAGGCAAACTGACTAAATTCACCTATTCTTATTCACCTAAATTCCCCTAAGAAGAGGGAAAGAGAAGAATAAGCAAAGGGGAAAAAAAAACTATTGATGGACTAGTCCATTTTTTAAACTCATTTTTCAGGGATATTTTAAAAGGAAGCAGTCTCTCATCAGATCTATAACACATTTGGAAGAACTGTGTACTCTCATCTAACAGAGGAGGAATATATGCTTTGCCATCATGGTTATGATCATTAGAGATTATGTAGCTCCCCTTATCTTCTTGCAGATGAGGAAATGGGACCCCATATTTTCCCATGGTCACAAAGTAGTTGGATCTGCTCAAAGAAAGATGAACAAAAAAGGGCCTGGGTAGGAATTAGAACACAGGAATCATCAAAAAGAGAGCTTATTACATTCATAAATTTCACCAAACGCCCTCTGCCCAGGTCTTCCTTTCCTCCTATTTGGATGGTTTGGGGAGAAACTTCAACAACTAAGTCCATGAGAATTGCAAGTGCTGAAGGTTCTTTTTCACTTTCCAGTCCGGGAGACCACCTGAATGGCTTTGATCCACTCTGTGCGCTCCTGAGGAGTGGCTGCTTGCAAGAAATAATGAATTTCAGTAGCAGTGATGATCTCAAAAAGGTTTTCATCACCACTCTTCTTAGCTAAAGGGAATAGAAAACGAATATCATAATTATTGGAAGGCCCTTTGAAGAGGTCATCTGGTCCAATCCCCCATATCTGAACAACAACCGAGATGGATTTTAGAATGTGTTTTGTCCTATTTTCATGCAATTTCTCTTTTAAGAACACGTAAAAGTATATTTTTAAGAACGTGATTTTTCTAACTCTCCAATTTTGATTGTCCTATTATAAAAATACTAAGGAAGTTAAAGAATGTCCATTTGGATATGTCACTTCTTACATGCACATAATCCTTTTAACTGTTAATCAATATCAGTTTTTCTAACAAATCAGAAATCTCTGCTTTTCTCAGTTAATAATAATCACATTCTCATTTGTATGAATGAAACTTTTTTCCATAGAAGAGCCATGGGTGTGCACTCATTTGTCCATTGCACTCATTTTAATTACCTTGTGTCTAGAATGCTAAGGCAAAGTAAGCAGACTTATATTGCAGTAAACTCTATAATTCTAGTCTCAGAGTCACTCCCTCACCAGTCAAAGATTTGATCCCAGAATCTGAATAGAGTCTTATTTAAATAAGGTTGGTGATGAAAGGCAAAGAGGAGTTGGGCACATCAAAAGTCTATTTATATAAATATTTTAATCAAGATACTTTATGTCTCTAAGTACCAGATAGTGAAATGGAAACTGGTCTTTTGTTGAACCTCATTGATTCCATGGAACCACTGTAAACCTAGTAAATTAAATTTAAATGTCTATGATTATATTATTCACAGAATAATAGAATTTTAGAATTGGAAGGGATCTCAGAGATTATCTAATCTAATTCCTTCATTTTGTAGATGAGATAATAAGACCCAGAGGTGTTGCTTGTTCAACTTCATGAAAGAGACAGAACCAGAATCCAGGTAAGCTACCCCCAGTCCAATATTCCTGTCATTACATCATGCTGCCTCCCCAGTAGAGGATTTCTTAGTCAGTAAATACAAAAGACTTCCTTACAAAACCTTGAAGAATGTTAAGGGACCATGTAATAAAATGAATTTAAAATAAGAAGAACCTAAACTAGGTAACATCAATGCTAAATATGGCTGCCTTATATAGACTCCAGGTTTTGTTCAGTATCATTCATGAGTTTAAGCAAGGTCCTCAGAATTACCAATATAAATATATAAAAATAAATATAAAACTTTGTAACGTTCCTGGGGCTAGACAGGCAAGGCTACAATTGGGAAGCTTTGACCTCTTTGAGACAATGTTTATATAGGCATAAATACATATTTGCTAATAATCAACTTTTGGCATAGATATGATATACTCAGAGTAGAAAGAAAACTCATAGATCATCCAGTCCAACCCCACTACTTTTTGATAGAAAACTAAGGCTCAGAGAGGTAAGGGATTGGCCCAGAGTCACACATGCAGTGAGAGGAAACAAGCACTTATTAATCATTTCCTATATGCCAGCAATAATTAACTCATTTGGTCTTCACAACCAGGCTGGGAGATAAATACCATTATAATCCTGATTTTACAGTTGAAGAAACTGAGTCATATAGAGATTAAGTGACTTGTCCAGGGTCACAGAGCTAGTAAGTATCTGAGGTCAGAATTTAACTCAAGTCTTTCTGACTCCTATGTACCTGGCCACCTAACTACTAGGGAGTAACAAAGTCTGGATCTGAACCCAGGTCTACCCCCTCCAAATCCAGTGCCCCTTCCCTCTATACTTCTAAAGGGAGAAATTGTTCTTACCATCAGGGGTGCTCTCCACTGCTGTGACCACACAACCTCTCAAGTGAATTGCTCCCAGTGGCTCTTCTCCCTGAAAAAGGAGAACATTGTGCCTACAAAATCTATACAATATACTTCAGTCCAATCAATGAAAAATCACACAGAAGAAAAATACAGAAGAGAAACCTGACAGCTCAGGATCAGATTAGAGGGGCAGTGGAGCATGTGTCCTGAAAGATGTAAACAAGTCTTGCGTAAAAGAGGGCACTTCCCTAATAAAAAAGTTCAAATTAGTGGAGAAACCAGAAGAAGAAGTAGGAGAGTTTAAGACTAGACCACATTTCCTACAGAGTCCTTGGGCCCCTTGGCCCATCTATTACCTAAAAGGTCACAGGATATAATCAAAGAATACTATTCTTCAGTCAAGAACAGAGCCTGAGAAATTATCTCCTTAGGGGAGGCTTAAGACTTTGGACCAAACACCTCCTAACAGTAATAGAGAAAACTGTTTAAATTAAATAATCAAAATGTTCTCCTCTAATTAAACCTGGCTAGAGCACATTTCTTGTTAACTAATTTAGTCAAAAGCTAAAAGTTAGACTAAATTTCTTTCCCCACCCCCATTGTCAAAACTAATTAAATTTAAGTGAAAGAAAAGTTGCATTAAAAGAACTCATTGAAACATATGACATGGAGAAATTAACTTTGATCTCAGAAAAAATGAAAGTTTAAGTTGAGAACTGGTTGCCCCCAGGTAATAGGTTCATTTAAAGAATGACCCTTGCAGCTCCATAATAGGAGGAAAATTCCTCCTGCGGAGGTTGAGGTAAGGGTTGGAGGAAAGTAGGAAGCTGGAGAAAGCTGTGAGGTTATGATGAGGGTGAGGCATCCATAAGATCAGAGGAACATACATGTCGAGTTGGAAGGACTCTCCAAGGTGTGTAAGAGGATTTGGGAGGGTAGAGAGGAATCAGAAGAATAAAAATGTCTGCCTACAGAGTACCTCCTAAGAATGATATTTGAACACCTTACAGCAACCATGGCACTCACCCCAGCAGGATCATAGTAGTGCAAATAGGCAGGATCCTCCCTCAGAATAAACTTCCTCACTTTCCAGTTCTTCCTCCGATGGCCCTGCACCCAGAATCATCACACAAAGAGAAATAATAAGATTCTCAGCCCAATATCACCAGGTCCTAACTCAGGATCAAGACATGAAATTAGCAACAGGTGTCATTTGATCAACAAATAAATGCTTGGAACACACCTGCCACCTATAAGATACCATATGCAGAACTCAAAAACTAAAAAGGAAGCAATCTCTGTCATCAGGGAACTTATATCCCCTTGGGGGAATGAGGCAGAAGGGGAGTAAGAAGCAGTTTTTGGATGAGGTGGTTGGGAGTGGGGAGAAACTAGAAGCAAATACACCCTTTTGGAGACTATTTATTCAAAGTGAGAGATGACAAAGACAAAACCTTGAACAGCAACTAGATAGGTAACTGGGGAAATGGACTTGTCAATTGCTTGGCTATGGATGTGAGAGAAAGCAGAAGTCAAAGATCACTCACCAGTTGAGAACATGGGTGCCAGCAAGAGTTGTGGAAGAGATGGGTTTAAGGAAGAAGATAATGAGTTGTTTTGATGTTATTAACTGTCTACTGAACATCCTCTTTACAGGAAAGGGGCAGCATACCCCACATGGGGTAGGGGAAGGGTACAGTGGATAGAATAGTGGACATGAAGTCAAGGGGACCTCAGTTTAAATTCAGCCTCAGACATTTACTACAGTGTGACTCCAGGCAAGTGCCTTAAACTGTTTGCCTTGGTTTCTTAATCAGTAAAATGGGGATAAAACTGGCATGAACTTTTCAGGGTTGGTATGAAGACCAATTAAGATTATATTTGTAAAGCATTTAGCACAGGGTCTGGAACAGAGCAGGATGCTATATAAATGTTAGTCATCATTATTATTATTATATAATAATGGATGTCTAGAGTTTATGAGAAAGATTATTTAATGTATATGTTTTGGAATCAATTGTATAGAGCTGATGCTTGAATACATGGAAGTTGATAAGGCCTACAAGAAACTTCATTCAAATCACTTCCCAGTGTCTTGGATTCCTTATCTTGTCAAATTAAGGGTTTTAACTTGGCGCCCTTTAAATCTCTTCTAGTGGGCAGTTAGGTGGCCCAGTGGATAAAGTACCCAGCCTAAAGTCAGGTAAATTCATTTTCCCCAAGTTCAAATCTGGACTCAGACAGTAGCTGTGTTTGACAAGTCACTTAACTCTGTTTTTATTCAGTTTCTTCGTCTGTAAAATGAACTGGAGAAGGAAATGGCAAACCATTCTAGTATCTTTGCCAAGAAAACCCCAAATGGGGTCACAAAGAGTTAGACAGGACTGAAATAACTGAACCACCACCACAACAAAAAGACTTAAAATCTATGATCCTATTATTCCCATTGCCTTTAATGTAGTGAACCCTTAATAAACTCCAGGGGCTCCTCATTAGCTCTAGGATCAAATATAAACTCCTCTGATGTTTAAATCATTTAAAAACCTGACCCCTTCTCCTCCTTCTTTCTATGAACTCGGCAACCTATCCACACTGGCCTCCTTACTATTCCTTGCACACAACACTCTATCTACCATCTCCATTCCTGGAATGTTCTCCTTCCCCACTTCTCCTTAGAAACTTTGGCATCATTCAAGGCTCAGCCCAAGTGCCTCTGTCTATAAGAAGTAGTACTTTCCTGCCAGTATCTTCCCCTCACTCTTCTCTAAACCATAGATGTGTACATTTTCTTATCTCTCCTTGCCCAATATAAGCTTCTTGAGGGAAAGAACTGTCTTCAATTTTTCTTTACATCCCTGGTGCCTAGTACAGTGCCTGACATATAGTAAGCACTTAATAAATTAAACGGTGTTTAATTGGTTGATTGAATCTGCATGACAACTTTTTGTAGTCATCATTTCTTCCTTTCCTTCTAGACAATTAGTGTGGGCTCCTGTGTAACTGCTGGTCATTCCTCCTGTTTGTGGTGAATCATTATTATGAAGAAGATGACAAGGAGGTTTTGGAAGCAATGGGTACCAACCAAGTTTCCTTTTAAGTACTTTCAGTTGCTTCACAGTGTGACACAATTGAGTCGTCACTTCTGGTATGAGGTAGTAGGATATGGATGACCCAGCAATTTGTAATATGAGTGTCTGGGGCCTTTGGACTATTTCCTAGAATTAATTCATGCTCAATTTTAAAATATCATCATCCATTCATCTTCAATTGCATTCAGTCCAATCAGTGTTATTGAGCACCAGCTGGGTGTCCCAGGTTGTGCAAGACTTTGTGTGAATCACAAATATATATATATATATATATATATATATATATATATATATTTGTACACACACACACACACACACACATATATATATATATTAGATACAGCCCCTGCCTGACAGTACTTAAAATCTGAGAAACAAACAAATAATTACAGAACAAAACAATGAGATAAATGGCATAAATAAAAAGGATGAAGAAATCAAGTATACCAATATCTGGTCCTTTTGGACTAGCACTGGGTTATGGCACTTTACTAGAAACCTGATTTACTAAAACATGAAACTTCCTTTAAGCATCTATAGATTATAATCAACAATAGTGCAGTAGCCTGATTGCTTTTTAAAAGTTAAACCTTTACTTTCTGTCTCAGAATTCATATTAAGTATCGGTTCCAAGGGAGAAGAGTGGTAAGATCTAGGCAATTGGGGTTAAGTGTTTTGCCCAAGATCACCCAGCTAGGAAATATCTGAGGCCACATTTGACTCAGGACCTTCCATTTCCAGGCCTGGCTGTCTATCCACAAAGCTACCTAGCTGCTCCTCCTGTTTGCCTTTTAAACTGTGATCAGTACTTGCCTTAGAAGGAAGAAGAAACTAAATTTCTCCTGAGGAAGTGTTGTAGTGGAAAGAAAAAAGAATTGCAGTCAGATCTTGGTTCAAAGTCTGACTTTGTAACTCACTAGCTATGTAATTTTACTTGGCTTCTCTAAGCCTGTTTCCTCATCTTTAAAACAGTAATAATAATAATTGTACTTCATACCCCTACAAAGTTGTTATGATCAAATAAGATTGCATATGCAAAACATTATATGAAAGACTCTAAAACCTCAACTAACATTAGGTGACCACAAAGAGTCCCAGGTTTTTTTTCCCTTCTTTCTTTTCTCCCATTCATCTATGAACATTTCCCTCTTTTCTTATTTCTGATGGAGATCTCTTCTACGGGAGATAGTTGTAATGGTGATGACAAAGGATATTAGAAATCATCTAATCCAGTCTTTAGTCATCTAATCTCATATCCAACACATCATTATGTTCCCTCTCAGTTCAAATGTGACATGAATACAGACTTTTCAAAGGTTATTTTCCAATACTAAGAAATCTCTCCTATTAAAATGTTAGCTTGTTGAGCACAGGGACTCTCTCATTTTTGTCTTTGTATCCTCAGCATTTAGCACAATGTTGGTACTTCATAGGTCCTTAATACATATTTATTAATTGACTAACTCTCCACAATTCGTATGTTCCAAAAAATGTCACTTTAATTCTTTTGATTCTCACAATAATAATCATTGCTAGCTTACAGATGTGAAAATAGATTGTTCATTTAAATAATATTTCACTTCTCTGACTTGGTTTCAAATCCTTCCCACCTGTATGTTCCTCTTCCTTGGTTATTTATTTATTATAAAGATAATTATAAATTTAGTATTAAATAGCTCTACCCAAAAATTAATTTAACATTTAATGGCCAGTCTATGTAAGGTGTTATCTCATTGGCTGTCCCTCTCCATCACATAAGGGGATGATATCTTCATTTTTTGCCTTCTTTTTCTCTTAGTATTTGTGCAACAAAAGGTATCTCCCAAACGTCAGGACACAAAGTGAGGACATAACTTAAAAGGATGCTAGGTAAATGTAGTTCAAGTATATCAAATTTCTATTTGCACATATTTTAAAGGTAATGGCTTCTTCTGCCCTACTTCAAGTTGTCTCTCTTTTTCCCCACTTTACCTTCCTGCTATTATTCCTCTTAGATTACTAGAGTCAATCATTGGTCATTTGCCTTACCTTCCACTCTGTAGGCATCTAACTTCCAGTGGAACTCCTCATTGTGACTCCTGCCCACTGATAGCCACTAATAGACTTTCAGGAATGAGAGGAAAGAAGAAAAAGTAGGAGAAAAGAGCATTCAGTGTAGGAGAAGGATCTAAGAGAATGATATTGGCCACTAACCTGCTTCAGTAAACACCCTTGCTTAATAATTATTCCTCTGAATTCTTCCTTCAGAACCACATCATCATCACTGGAATTGTCTTCACAGAAGAATCCACTGTCTGCCTAATTGGAAACCAACACAGATTTTGCCATATCACAGGTTTGTCATTATTTTTTTACTTTTCTAATATCTAGCATTTTAATGTTCCCTCTGCCCTTCTGTGCTACCTTTACCCTAATCTTAACCTTAAAGCCACTCCCGTAGAATGTTACTTCTTATATCCCTCCTTTATATTCTGTCTCTCCTTGTTTCTTAAAAATACTTTTCCCCCTTCCTGAAGTTGGTTCTTCAATGAAATATAGAAAGCAGCAAGTGGTAGAGGGGGGGAAATGTCCTAGATGTTTGTTGGTTTTGTAACAGTGAAAAAATAGTAGCTTGGGAGAAAGTAGTCTTTGAAGAAAGAAAATTTCCCAGAGAAATATTGACCTATATTTCATTGAAGAATGAAGAAATGGTTTGAGGAAAATGAGACCAACAATGAAACATCACCCAAATTGAACTGAAACCTTCTGTCTGGGAAGTTTGCTTCAGTTTCAGGAAGGTATTTCTTGCATGTAGCCACCAAATTTCTGTGCCCTAACCCAGATAAGAAATAGAACTGACAAAATCCCCAGAAAAAAAAAAATCTCTTCTTGTCTGTATAACATGGCCTCCAAGTGGGTATGTATTTTGAAAGAGAAATCTTCAATCATGCTCTGGGGTTTTCCATGGACTAGGTTCTTTCTGAAGAATTGTGACCTTTGGCCCACAGATGGATATGATTTGACATCTGTTTGGAATAGAGGATCTTAACCTGGAGTCAGTGAACTTTAAAGAAATTGATAACTCTATTTTAATATAATTGGTTTTCTATGTAATTCAGTATATTTTCTGCTTTTAAAAACAGTCTTCTAGGAAGGGGTCCCTAGGCTTCACCAGACTACTAAAGGAGTTCATGACACAAAAAAAAAGTCAAGAACTTCTCTGGGATCTGGTTGGACTACCTCCATTATAAGAAAGTATGGGTAACTCTTCCCACTTACAAAGTAGTAGAAAGCATCAGGGTTATCAAGGAAGGAGTTTTCAGCAGTTCCTTCAATTGCATTTTTGGACAAGTCCCCAGCAGGCTGTAGGAAACCTTCATTTAGCAATGAAGATGCTATCATGAGACCTTCCTGACGATTCCGGACAGATTGTTTAGATAACAGCCAGTCAATCACACAGTTTCCTAAGAAAGGAAAAATTAATGATCAAGTTAGTGACTCAAAATCAGAATCAAAGGGCAGGAAAGGATCCTAGAAGATCACACCATCCATCTCCATTCCTCACCAAGACTATATTTAAGTCATCCCAAAAGATGAACCCTCCATCATTTAAAAAAATAAAATCAGCCAAGGAAAATTGTGCTTTCCTTGACAACATCTCAGGGTGAGAAATCTGGCGTCTTCTCTGGGTTGGAAAGAAGAGAGAAATAAGAATCTTTTGGATTATAGGTAAAGTCATTCTTATTTTTAAATGATTGTCATTTTAGTTGTGACTACATCTCCTAACACTAGGGTTATGGGAAATCTAGGTCTTTACCTGTAAAACAGTGGTTGAACACCTTCTTGTCCTTCTCTAGCTTCAGCTCTTTGATTCCTTTGTCAGTATCCTTCATGGATAAATATAAGGCACTGAGCAAAAAAAAAAACAGAAAAAAGGAATGAACGAGAAGGATGGATCTATGATGTTCTCCAACTGCCCTTCATCCCTGAAGAGGGTAAGCACAATAATAATTCATGTTTAGAGAGTCCTTTAAATTGCAAAGAGTGCCTTACATACATTATCTCACTTAAGCTATACAGCAATCCCGTGAGGCAGCTTCCATAAATATTGTTATTCCCACTTTGCAGAGGAGAAAATGAAGATTCAGGGAGATCAAATGATGTGGTCATGTCTTCAGTAAGTTCTACACAGGGTTTTAGTCTAGGACTTCCTGGCTCCAATTTAACTCTTTCTCCATTATGCTACCCACCAGTTGAAGTTTCCATTACTAAATATCTGTGTATATACCTCATGTTCCTGATTAAATCAGAAGCACCCTGAGGGCAGACTGGGCTAGCATAACTTTATATCCTGTATCACACCTAGCACAATGATATATTGTAGGCACTCAAGTATTTTCTGAATGAATAAACTGAACAGATGAACAAAAATAACTCCTAACATGCAAAAGAAAAGGTTGTAGCTAGCTGGCATCTAGCATTTCAGACTCAAAATGTGAAGGAAGCATTTGGTCTAGTCCCTTTACAGGGAGATATGATAACTCTCAACCACACATGAAGAATTTATTTTAGATTTTCTCTAAGTGGAAATTAGAGTAATAAAGGAGAAGGAAGAAAGATAAAGACTTTGAGGGAAGTGTGGAGGAGGTTTACTGTTATTTTAGAAATTAAGTGGGGAGCCCTATCACAGGAATACTGAGCAACAAGAGAGAGAGTTTCCTGCCTTGCTCCCCCTTTGATATTTGCCAGACCATTCTTTGTGCATCCTCTCTGACAGCTGTGGTCAGCAGTGCGGCTCCCTCTGACTCCTTTAGAAGTCGAAGGACCACAAAAGCCCAACGTGCCTCCTGTTTTTTGTTCATTTGATCTCCTTGGAGGAAGTCCTTTGTTTTTTTTTTTCTGTAGGACAAAGTCTGATAGGCAAGTTATCAGCATCCACCCTGGTGTGTCCCTTTAAACAGCTCCATTAGTTCTTGGGAGCATCATGTGTGGGAGTGAGGAAGTGTCACCAAAAACCAGTTTCTAAGGGTATTTTTCAGAGAAATGTGGGCTACTAAAGAACACAGGCGGCTTTCTTTTGGTGAAATTCATACAAATGGAGTAAATGTGGTCAGGGCTGTGAAAACCTCTGGGTGGGTAAGCCAAACATCACTGCTTTGACTCCAGGCCAAGGTAAGAGTCACTGAGCTGCTTCAGGCTAGAGGAAACCTCTCAGTAGGTTTGGCAGAGAATAAGCAGCTGGGCCCAGGATTCAGAACTAGACTTTGGCTTTGATAATTTGCTGGTGATAGATTTAGAGGCTGGAAAGGAGATACCCATTTGTTGCTTCATTGTAGAGATAAGAAAACCAAGGCCAAGAGATTGTGACTTGCCTAAGGTCACAAAGGCAGTAAGTGATAGAGGGAAGACTGAGACCAGGTCCTCAGAGTCCAGAACCAGGGATTGTGCTTCTTGGGTAACTCTTACTGATTTTCCCTAGCCTCAGGGAATCCATCAGACTTTTCATTCCTCCATACATCAGTACCTCCCTGCTCTTTCTTTCCTGTCTTAGCTGATTTCCAGAGGCCAGACCTCTAACCATCCTAAATATATATTATACATTCCTGATTCCACTTCCTGATCTGGTCCTGCTTCCTCCAAGGTAGCAAGGTCATTACTAATTATACTCCTCTTATGACAGTGAACTTGACTGTTTAATAATAACTAAAAAAAAGGTAAACTCCTTGAGAGGAGATGTAGCAGTGTCTTCTCCCTCCTTGGACTCTATATATGAATAATTTTTAACTTCAAATTCATATTTTCTTGCTAAGAATTTCTCTCATATATTTTGAATAGTCAAGGAATTTCCAAATCAGAATGAAGAATTTCATTCTTTTCCCAACTTTTTTCCTCATAATATCAGTTAACCACAACAAATATCTGGATATAAGTTGATACATAAAGATATATTTTATATATCTTTATGGACCTCTGGTTCATCTGACTTTCTAAAAATATGATTTTGCAAAAACTGAACATATTTGGATTATAGCCAACCAATGATCTTCCAAATTAGACTAAGCCTAATGAGCATGACATGGCAGGAGCTGGAAAATACAAAGAGAATTGCTTTGGAGTAGGCAAGGAAGCTGACATTTACTTCTATCCTTTTAGGGGAGACTCTGACTTATAAATATTCATTTAGATGTTTCTAGTGTCTTACAACTTACAAAGTACTTTCACATATATTATCCTAGCTGTAGGTCCATCCATCTAGAGCTAGAAAGGCACTCAGAGTCCACAGTCCAAATATTTTACAAATGGAGAAACTAAGGGTTCTGAATAACTAAATAACTTGCTTGAGGTTGCAGAAGCATAATTCCATAGAAATGGAATTTGGACCATGTGCTCTCAATCAGCCAGTGATTCTTCTACTATATATTTCTAATCTGAAACCACACAGAAGCCTTACAAGATAGGAAGGACAGGTATTATTATCTTCATATCACAAATGAGGAAACTGAGGCTCAGTGAGATGAAGGTACTTTTTCAAGGAATATATTACTGTAGATCCAGATATGGAAGGGATCTTGGTGATCCCCTTTCCCAGCACATTCATTTTTTAGGTAATAACAGTTATCATTTATGCAATGCTTGAAATTCTCAGAGGGTTTTACATATGCTATCTCATTTGGTCTTCACAATAGCCCTGTGAGTTAAGTTTTATTATTATCCCCATTTTACAGTTGAAGAAACTACGGAAACCAAGACCCAAGATAGTTCACTGACTTGTTCAAAGTTGTAAAAGTTATAAGTCTCAAAGGAGGCATCTTCTCTGACACCGAAGCCATTGGGCATGCTGATATGAACCTTATAACAATCCTATAGCATAGATAGAGCAGGGAGTATTATTTCCATTTTGTAAATGGGGAAACTGAAACTCAAAGAGATTAGTGGGTTTGCCTAAGGTTACAAAGTTAGTTAGAGGCAACCAGGACTTGTGTCTATGCCTTCTTCCTCTTGGTCCAATGCTTTTTCCAGGACCTGAAATCTTCTCACTATATTGTCTTGTACTTGTGGATATGTTTCTCTATAAATAGTGTTCTGTATACAGCAATAGAAATATTAGTTGAACAATGGCTTGTGCATGTCTATCAGCAGAGAAAGAACTGATAAATAGAAACAAGCAAGAAGTAGTTTTACATATACACATATCTCTTAAATGATGCTTTCTCTAGTGCCAGAAGAGAGGGAGAGTAGAAAATACATTTTTTAAAATAGTGTTCTGCACAATTCTGAGGGACTTGTGAGAAAGAACACTATCCACATTCAGAGGAAGAACTGTGGGAATAGAAACACAGAAGAAAAACAATTGCTTGATCACATGGGTCGAGGGGGATATGGTTGGAGATGTAGACTCTAAATGATCACACTAGTGCAAATATCAATAATATGGAAATACGTCTTGATCAATAACACATGTAAAACCCAGTGGAATTGCTTGTTGGCTATAGGAGGGAATTGAGAGGAGGGGAGAGAAAGAACAAGAATCTTGTAACCATGGAAAAATATTCTAAAATAATTAAATAAAAATTTCCAAATTAAAAAAATAGTGTTCTGCAGCTGTAGAAAGGGAGAGTTCCATATATTTAATTAATATGTGAACTTCCTCTGGTCAAAAGGGTTTAACCCTCTCTTCGAAGCTGGCATTCACAAATCATTGTCCACAATGACTTGAAAGAACCAAACATCTAATGTATGCTGGGAGAGGTTGAGCTCACTAAGGTGGATAGCCCTAGTTCCAGTGCTGGTTTAGGGACCCTTTAAGAAGCTGAATTTAGTCTTTCTGACAACTGATGGGCCATTTAATGCACTAGCCTAGACACAACCTCATGATCTAGAAGAGTGAAGAACATAGGTGGCCCCCTGGAGCAGTATCAACACTGGTAGGTTTGGCTGAGCTCAAAACCAGGAAGAAAAAAGAATTAAAGGAAACAAATCACCTCAAGTCAATGGTTTCTGGCAGTCGAATAGACCTCCTGGTAGATTTCCTAGCAAATTTCTGTCCTCCTTCAATGCACTTAATTGCCTTTTTAACATCCCGTACCCAGGCATCTCTCTCCTCCAAGTAGGCAGCCTGGAAAAAGTGGTCTTGCTGCTTGGTTGTGGCAAGTTTAAACACGAACTATAATCAAAAAAATAATATGTTAGTAAGAGACAACTGCTACAAAGCAGAAGTCCAAGCCCAGTCATAATCTGATAGCATTTATTTAAAAGTCAGATAATCCAGACATTGGCCTTCTTACTATTCCTCACACCCAACACTCCATTTATCTCTACCTTTGCATTGGCTATCTTCCATGCCTGGAATGCACTTCCTCCTCACCTCTTCTTAGCATCTATAGCTTTCTTCAAAGCTCATCTCAAATGTTATTTCCTACATGAAACTTTTAGTGATTCCCCTAGATGCTAGTGCTTTCTCAAAAAATTAATTACCATGTACTTATTTCCTATGATTTGTGTATATATTTATTTATACAAATGTCATTTCCTCCAGTGTGGATGCTTCTTGCACTTCTTGCAGCCAGGGAATGTTTCATTTTTGTCTTCGTATCCTCAGCACCTAACACAGTAGTTGGTACATACTAAGACTTTAATAAATGTTTCTTGGTCAATTGATTGATGACAATCAGCTAGCCTTTTTTTTTTCCTGGCTAAGAGGCCTCTGTATTCAGAGATCTAATAGAATGTAAACTCGAGGTTAGAAACTATTCATGTTTTTGTCTTTGTTTCCCTGATGACTCACAAATAGTAAGCACTTTAAAAAAATAAACATTTTCTTTTATTATGAACTTAATCATCAACAAGCTTAAATATTCAAATACACAAATAAAAAGACTTGTATAGAAAATTATGACCTTTTATGCAGTTTTTTAAAATGTATACATTAAATTTAACAAGTTAGATACAGAAATGTCCAGTTCATTTCAGAATAATGGGCACTTAGCAGACATTTCTAGAATTTAATTTTTTTAATCCCTGAAGTGCAGCAATATGGAATGGTGGAAAGACATGGGTTCAAATCCCAACTTCCACTTACTACATGTTTGACTTTGGACAAATCACTTCATCTTTCTAAATTCTATCTTTTTAATCTATAAAATAAGGATATTGAACAGGATGACCTTCAGAGTGTCTTCTCATTCTTACTTCTATGCTCTGATCCTATGAGGATTCAAAGGAATTATTCTCTCCATCCCAGATAATAATTAATTGCATAGCTCTAAGTAAACGACTTACTTGTACTAGCTCCCACATTCCCAGATACCAGATAGAGAGACCAAGAAGAGGACTGCTTATCCATAGGATGTAATTGAAATAAGAATGACCTATGAGGGATGTTGGAGGGAGGGGATGGTTTTACTGGTAGACTTTAGGATTATATAAGACAAAAGTGGGAGGAAAAGAAATCAAGAAAGAGATAGATATAAACATAGTAGGCACTTAATAAATGATTATTGGATGAACTAGATACCATCTACAATTGCCTCAAACACTTTTTTTGCTTTTAAATTATTATAAGGTTGGTAATAATATACTCTTTAGCAGCTATCTCAATATCATTACTAGTTTAACCTACCCAACAGCATCTTTCCTCTGTAGTTTAGAAAATTCAGGTTTAATAATGGCTATTAAGAGATTAGTATTATGAACAGTTTATGGCATGACTTTTTCATTTGCATAAAAGAGAACATTCAAATGGGGGGAAGAGGGGACAGAATAAAGTCATGTTAACAGAGATGACAACCTTTTGCTTTTAGCCTCCTCTCTATTTTCAGGCTAGGGATCTGTGTAGGCTGAGGGACAGAATATGTAGATAAGAGTACAACACTTGAAGATTCCTAGATGGCAAAAAGGCTTGGTTTGCCATAAATATAAAAGATATATTTGGAAAGGTGACTATCTTATTACTTGAAGAAATTTCGTCTGTCTCAATATTGACACTCAAGTCTGAACTCCTGCTGTTCTGTGTGGGAACTGATTAAGTCATGATTAAATGCATTAGGAATAATCAGAAAGAATTCACCTTGCATTTCATCATTTATTGGACTGAGCTGTCAAAGAGTGAAATTTAGCATTATTATTATTATCAACATCATCATCATCCTACAGCCCTTTGTGACTAATATTTGATTGTTTTGTTGTAGGGAACTCCAGTGAGGAAATCCCCCCTACCAGTGTAGATAAGCATCTGTTTGACAGCACTGAGAAGGGTCACAAGACTAGTATTTGTCAGAGACATGCCTTAAACCTACAGGTTCTTGACTTAAAGACCCACCTTCTATCTCCATTCTCCATGCTGCCTTATCTTGAACATTAGAAAATTAAAAATTAACTAATCTACAAAGACTGGTACCCACAGTAGGGATGAATGCCAACAACTCTGCTTCTTGTATAATATGAATTGAATAAAGCTGTATTTGGGAAAACTTATCAGCCCAGCCCAGAAGTACCTGTAAAGATCTGACTCATGAGTTCCCTTATCCAAGAAGGCTTGGGCTCCATAAGTCATCATGGTACCAGAGGCCTGATTGAGTCCCTCTTCCTTTCTGATGCTATTCTGTTCAGCCAACATTTATCAAGTGCCTACTCTGAGCAAGAGGAAGAAACTAAGGTTCTGAGACATTAGATGACTGGCCCAGGGTCACCTACCTAAGCCAGCAGGGCATGGTGGTTAGTGATCAGATCTCTAAGCTACAAAGACTGAATCAAATTCTGTCTCTGACATACACTGGCTAGATGACCCTGAACAATTCATTTAGCTTCTCAGTGTCATAGCTAACTTTCCAAGAAGAGAAGCATTCACCTACGTTGGCAGATAAAGTTCCCTTGGCAAGAACTTCTCTATACCAAGTACCAAGAAAATCACAAATCTACTCCCTATCTCCTATCTTTTCTCCTACCTTTGAAAACAATGCCTTTCATTTTGGTAACATTTTGGAAATGTTTATTTAATTAAATTGAGAAAATAAATAAATAAATGTCTATATTGGATAATAATTATTAAAAAGCAACCCTAGCTTACCATTCTTTTACCAAAGTCTTGGCAGGGGCTGGTAAGAGTACTTCCTTTTAAAGGTATCATTCCCTTGGGACTGTTGTCACTTTTCTTCTTGTAGAATTCAATTGCATCTTCCAGTAATACAACCCACATGGGTTTCCAGCTATTGAACACACTGCCCTGTGTCAACACCATAGAAAGAAAAAAAACATCTTTTTTAAAATATATATATACATATATATATTATACTTTCTCAACTAATAGCATTTATTTCTTCCAGTTTCCATGTCCTTAACACCAAATTGGAATACTAATATGGAAATTGCTAACCCAGTTAGTACCAAAAGCTGCTAATATACCAGAAGATATAAAATTACCTACCTGTGTAAAGTATACTTTAAATGCTATAAGAAAGTCAGGATAAGAAAAGATTGATATGGGAAATAGGATCTTAGATATTTTGGTGATATTTTATGAAGTTCTTTCCCACTACTTTCCAACTTGGATCTGTTTAAATTTTTGCTAAGCTCTGAAAATACCTCAAATCTACTCTCACTTCTAATCTCAGAAAATGAAAATTTCCCTGGCTTCTCTGACCAACACTGATCTCTTCTTCCTGACATTCCTAGAGCAATTAAGTTTGTATGGAACATTTGGACAATTAATCATATGCTATCTTATTGTTTTCTGGTTGCTTCAGGTGCATAAATCTTGTTTCCCACAGTGAAGGTACAAGTTTGGCAAGGGGAGGAATTGTGACTGCCTATCCTCTTGTTTCCCTTACTACACTCAGTTCTGGTCTAACTCCGTATAGTATAGTAGGCACTTGCTATTTCATAGAAGTTATTCCCCCAGCCTCATTCTTTGTAATGGAAAAAAATTGGAAAATGAGGGGGTGTCCATTGATTGGAGAATGGCTGAACAAATTATGGCATCTGATGGTGATGGAATACTATTGTGCTCAAAGGAATAATGAACTAGAGGAATTCCATGTGAACTGAAACAACCTCCAGGAAGTGATGCAGAGTGAAAGGAGCAGAACCAGGAGAACATTGTACACAGACAGACACTGATACACTGTGGTACAGTCAAACGTAATGGACTTCTCTATTAGCAGCAATGCAATGATCCAGGACAATCCTAAGGGACTTATAAGAAAGAACACTATCCACATTCAGAGGAAAAACTGTGGGAGTAGAAACACCGAAGAAAAACATTTGCTTGATCACATGGTTTGATGAGTATATGATTGAAATTTTTTACTTTAAATGATCATTTTATTGCAAATATTAATAATATGGAAATGGGTTTTGAACAATGATACATGTATAACCCAATGGAATTGCTTGTGACCTCCAGGAGGGGGAAGTGAAGAGGAGAGGGAAAGAACATGAATCATGTAACCATGGAAAAATATTCTTAATTAATTAATTAAAAATTAAAATTAAACAGTCCCTCAGGAAATAAAAAACAAAAACAAAAAAAATGGTGGGAGCAGCTGGGTAGCTCAGTGGATTGAGAGTCAGGCCTAGAGATGGGAGGTTCTAGGTTCAAATCTGGCCTCAGATATTTCCCAGCTGTGTGACCCTGGGAAAGTCACTTAACCTCCCATTGCCTAGCCCTTACCACTATTCTGCCTTGGAACCAATACACAGTATTGATCCCAAGACAGAAGGTAAGGGTTTAAAAAAAGAAAATAAAAAAAACAAAAACAAAAGGAAATTCTTTTAATGCATTTGTAGGAGGAAAGGACCAACAATACTCTGCTATGATTGTCTCAATAACAGTCTTGCCTTAATGGAAGAAAAGAATAAAGATAGCCTAACTGACCAAGAGTAGGGGTAAGAATTACCAGTGTTATTGACAAAAAAGCCATGATTCTCCCTATCCATTCCTAAGTTAATACCTACTTAATTTATTATAGTGAATTAGAACTGACATGATTGCAGTATTTTTATTCAGCTCTATATGAAATCTATTGTTTTACCTAAGCAAATAAAACTCAGAAAATACTCAAAAAAAGAAGTTATTCCCCAAATGAGATTCCTAATACAGCACTATAATCATGTTTACTTCTCTACTCAAACATATTTCATCAGTACTCATAAATGCATAAAATAAAAACTCTTGATGCTGGCATTTAAGATTCTCTATAATCTGGCTTCAGCCCATCCATCCCATTTTATCTCATTCCACTCCCCTTCATATATTTTATGTTATGATCAAAACAACTCAATTCCATTTCTCATTTTCATCTGTCTTTCTCCTTTCTCTGTCTTTGCTCACACCATCTGCTAAGTCTCAGGTGGGCAACTCCATCTCTTATAATCGTTCCCATCCTTCAAAGCCCAATTCAGATACTAATCTCCTCCAGCTAGCTTTCTCTCGCTCCATCTTCACTACCCTCAGATTAAAATTTCTTCTCATTCCTCAAAGTTTTTATAACACTTTGCCTCGGTTTCCCATTTAGAATTATCCCACTCTCCTATGTTCACACTTCTAAGATAAACTATAAACTCCTCTACTTGGCATTTAAAGCTCTGCATAACCTGCATAACATAACCTATACATTCCAGACTAGCTTCATGTTGTTCCTCATTTCATCTTCCATCTTCATTCCTTTGCTATAGATACTCCTCTCCCCAATGTCTAGAAAACTCTCATTTTTTTCCCTCCCTCCCTTGATTTCCTTCCAGACTCAGCTCAAGGTCCCACCTTCTTCATTAGACTTTATCCATATAGCTGCTAATGTCTTCCACTCCAAAGTAATCTATCTGCTTTGTATGTGTTTTGTATATATCTCTAATTTATTTATATAATCTATGTTTCCTCAAATAGAATATAAACTTCTTAAGGACAGGGACTGTTTTGTTTTTTATATTTGTGTCCCTAGTGCTTAAAAAAGTAACCAGGACATAGTAGTTATTTAATAAATACTTGTTGATGGACTGAGTTGTATATTTGCCCTTCCCCTTAGACTATAAATTCCTTGAAAAGAGGGCCTATTCTGTAATTATCTTTGCATTACTAGCACAGACCTTGTACATAGTAACTAATTAACAAATAGTTGATTTGTTGAATTTGTTGAGTTGTTTGTTGAAGACAGCTCTTGGACAATTCCAAATGCTACCTGTCTTCATAGAAAATAGTGATAAATTCTTCTCTCTCTTGAGTAATTATCCACTTGCATTATTGTTCCATTTTCTTTACCCTAAACAGGGCCCCCTTTCTCAACTCAAAAAGTGCTTTCATTAACAAGAACCACAAGGAACCCACCCAAATAATTAACACTCTTGCTACAGAGTTATTTTTGAGAAGTGTTAAACATAGTGTTTCAGGAACTATGTACAGTTTCCTTCTGAGACCATTTCTAACTAGTTCTTCATTGTTCTTAATAGTTAATGAAGCCTTTTCATTCAGTTTTTAGTATTGTGGAAACAACTGGCATTGGAACCAAGAAGACCCTGTTTCAAATCCCTCTACTGACATAGAGTGGCTGTGTAACCTTAAACAAGTTACTTAAATTTCTCATTGCTCTAAACAATGAAGACTATAAATTGCAAAGGACATGACCTACATTGATATTTTATTTCATTTTATCTTTTTAAAACCCTGCTTTCTGTCTTAGAATCAATACTAAGCATTGTTTCCAAGGGAAAAGAGTTAAGGGCTAAGCAATTTGGGTTAAGTGACTTGCCCAGGTTCACTTGGCTAGGAAGTTTCTGAAGTCATATTTGAACCTAGGACCTCCTGTCTCCATCCCAGGTTCTCTATTCACTAAGCTACCTAGCTGCCTCTGTAATTTATTTTAAGGCAAAATGAAGTCACCAAAGATTTTTGACCAGGGCAATGTCATGGTCAGACTATTGACTTAGGAAGATTATTTTGGCAGGCTCATGAAAGATAAATTGCAGAGGAGAACCAGGAGGCAATTGAAGAACTAAAAATAAAAGTAAAAAATACAGCAGAACTAACAAGTTGAAATAGGTTAAAGATTTGTACAGAATGGGTTATCTGAGGAAGTTAAGTACACCTACCTAACCTTTTGAGGTATACAGAAGGAAAGAAAATTCAACTGCCTTTCCACAAACTATCCCTTGGTACCACTGTCAGAAATAGCAAACAGAAATGGTTGTACCACAGGAGTCATTTACAATGGTCCTATTTACTTTAGAATCTTCACACTGATGGTTAGGTTGCTGAACTTTGTGTACTTTGAGAAGGATTTCCATCTGAAAATCTAGCATACAGGTCCTACATAATGTCTTGCCACTATTCCAAAGACTTAACAATTCTTTTTTTTCATCTTCTTTCCATCTCTTGAAGTAACTTAGGAAATGGGTATGTTCATACCATATTGAAGAAGAGAAATTCAGTCTTAGTGACATTTGGTAATTTGCTCTCAGTATGCCAGTCTGATGGACCTAAATAATAATGGTGAGCTGATGATCCTTAATCCAATGTACTTGCTATGATATTACATTAGACAAGGGCAGCTAGGTGGCTTGGCGATAGAGAGCCAGACCTAGAGATTAAAGGTCTTGAGTTCAAATCTGAACTTAGATGCTTTCGTTGCCTGGTCCTTACCACTCTTCTGCCTAGGAACTCATACTTAGTATCAATTCTAAGACAGAACGTAAGAGTATTTTTTTTTTAAGAAAGAGAAAAAAATTACATTGGAGTCTTTATTGAAGTGGTTCTCCCAGGTGAGTTATCTCACAAAGATTTCCAGTGACCATCACCAAGCTATCTAGAGACCAAATTGGGGGAGAGATATGGATTAATGTGCCAACCATAGCAAAATGAATTGTCATCTCATTAAGCATCCTATTTTACCTCATCATAAGTTTAGGGACAATTGAGGTAGAGATCAAAGATCTAGAAAAGACTTTTTGTTTAAATGCTGTTTGCTATTTCAGCAATAAGTTGGCTATTTTAGAAGCAAGAAAGTACCTCTTTCTCATTTCCATTTTAAGGAAGGTTTTGGGGAGAGAAAGAAAAAATGAACTTGAAACCTTTACATATTAATTAATCCATGATTCTCTTATGTCAAAGAAAATACAAAATTTGGATAACAATGATTTCCTAGTTCCTGTTACTTATCTAGGAATAGCAGAGGATGCCAGTATAAAGCTGCCACTTCCACAATAGGGTGTTTGTTTATGCAAATAAGACAAATACTTTTTACAACAATGACATCCCTGTTCCAGTACTTTCCATTGTTTCTCGCCACTTGAAAAAATGTCAGTAAATATTCCCTTTTCTCTTTTGGCGTGACAGCCTAAATTAATTAAATGAATGATTGAAGGAATGAATGATTAGCCTCCTTTCTGTCTCCTCCCTATCTTATGAATTCCTATCTATTCATGATTTATTTTACTTTAATTATGATGAACTTGAAAAACATTAAGAAACATGTATATTTCCCTGTCCATTGCAAACAGAACAATAAGACTGCATATGAAACTGAGAGTCTCCAACATGTTCATCTCACTGGGACAGAGGGGGGGGGGGGAGGGAGGTGTATATTACAGCTGTAATATATTTATCAGTCCTTTGTGCCCAAATCAAGTGTTACTTCTTCAGGAAGTCTTCCTTCATCTTCATCCCAGTTAGAAACTATGTTTCTCCCCCTCAATTTTATTGTTTATTACTAACAATTAAATATAACTATTATAACATTTTACACCTCTCTTATACAACTGTCATGCATTATTTTGTATCAGAGTTGTCATATTTCCTTGCTAGATTACAAATTCAATGAGAGCAGGGATCCTAACTAAATTTCAATATTCTGTCTCCCTCAGTGACGTCTTTACCCTGCCCTTAATAAATAATGATAGATATGTGTTAAGTTCAAATTTGAACCTTAAATTATTAGAATGGAAAAATAAAGGAATCATAAAAAACCATCTGAACCATTATTTTTATTTTACAGATGAGGAAACAGGTGAAAATATGTAGTGTATAATAATAGTGTTTGTATCCAGAAATGGTTATCAGATCACAAAGTAGGGATGTACTTTTTATTGTGACTTCATAAGTGTAGGAACTTCCAGGTATGGAAATTCCCTCCAGAGGTACAGAATTACAACTTATAATCTTACAGAGTTGCCTAGGACACTGATAGAATAAATGCCTTTCTTGTGGGCAGTCAGCTCCCTCTGACTCTGAAGTTAATCCACTTTGCCAGCTGCCTTGGAATCCACTCATAAAATAATCTCAACTAAATAAATGCCTTTATGTCATAAAGAATGACCATCGAATGAGATCATAAATGAATGGTGAATAAAATAGAGCAAAAAGAATCACATACAAAATAATTATAATTATATAAATGTGGGCAACTGTAAAAAGGCCACAAAGCTCAGATCAACTATGATAAAATACATCAGTTAAAATTCACACTACTCCCTTCTTTTAATAAAAACAAACTTTTTAATAAATAATAAAGAAAAATAAACTTTTAATAAATAGTAAAAATAAACCATTAAAGTATAAAGTCACATTCATGTTCACTTGCCATTATTCATTTATGCAGTTTTATTTAACTGCCAGAAGGTTGTTTGTTCTGAGGGATAGAAGGTGGAGTTAATTGTGAGCTTGGAAACTGCATTATGTGATATATTAACCACAATCCTTCTAGTCATCTATACTTGCTACCCTGGTGTAATAGTAAGTTCACTATTACTCATCCAACACATGCCATAGGTGCTAAGTCTTGTCATTTTTACAATAATGGGTAATATTCATAGAGTGTTTTAAGAATTGCAAAGTACTTTACATATGTTAATTCCCTTTTCTCTCCACTCACACAACTACCAACACAATTCAGATTTTCATTACCTATCCAGTAGACTATTGCTAAGATACCTAACTGCTCTTGTTGCCTCATCACTCCAGTCCATCCTCCATTTGACTGCAAAAATGATTTTCCTAAAGCTCAGGTCTAACCATCTCACTACTCTTACTCTGAACTCCAGTGTCTCCTCCACATAGAGCATCCTCCTACTTCCAGATAGAGGAAATATTTGACCTGCTTACCTTTTGAAGCCGTTTACAACTAGTTCCATCTTATTACTCTTATAGTCTTATAGTTTACTTCTCTTTGAACAGTTACAGTTCAGTCAAGTTGACCTTTTATTGTTCCTCATATGCATGGCTTCATTTCCTGTCTCTCTTCATTTACATTGTCTGCCCCCAGTGAATGGAACATATTCCATTTTTACCTTCTCCAAACTCCTAATTTCTTACAATAAGCAGGTGTCACCTTTGACATGAATCCTTTCTTAGTTTCCCCATTCTCCTGCTCCATCTCCTTGTACCTATTTTGTATCTATTTAATGCATATATGTATGTGTATAAATATATATATATGCATACACAGACAAATACAATCAAACCTTTTCTTGTTGAAAACAGGGACTATTTCATTTGTCTTTGTATTCCCAGTGTCTGGCAAGTCCCTGTACATGATAGAACCCTAATAAATTTTTGTTGTTAGTTGATTGGTGAGAGAAAATAATTTGTTTAGATTAATTTCTGACTGGCTACTGGAATCAGAGAATTTTAGAGAATACCTAACCCAACCCTATCATTTTACTAGTAAGAGAAATAAAACCTAAGCAGGTTAAATGAGTTGCTGAAGGTCATATAGCTAGTTTTCAGCAGAGCAAGTATTATGGGTATGTTTCCCAATTCTCAGTTCTATGTTTCTTCCTTCATGCTATAGGAGTCTGATTTGCCTAATAATTAAGTAGCTTCCCTAACTTGGGACCTTTAGAAGCTGCATTAATTCCTTCAAGATATCAGAAGTAAATTGAGATTTGCCTGTAATTAATATGGTCTTGGGTTATGCAATCTTTCCAGATTCCTAGTACAAATATGTAAATATGCAAATATTTACATACATGGTTTCATCATCCTCAACAAGTTCTTATTAAAGGCTCATAAATATATTCACAAGTACCAGATTACGAAGGAGGAAAGGGGGGTTATGACTAGAAAGCTGGGGAGAAACAATCTATCGGTTTTGTTATTATTCAATCATGTCTAATTATTCATGATCCCATGGACTGTAGCATACCCAAACTGTCCATGAGGTTTTCTTGGCAAAGATACTGTACTAGTATGCCCCTTTTTTCTCCAGTAGATAAAGGCAGAGGTTAAGTGACTTGCTCAGGGTAACACAGCTAGTATATATCTAAGATCGGATTTGAATTCAGGTCTTCAGTAAGGCTAGTGCTCTATCTACTGAGCCACCTAATTTCCTCCATCTTTTTAGTAGACTACAATCTTTCATACAAGTCAACTATATGAAAAAGCATTCAGGACTAGGAAAGTAATAGTATTCCACCCTAGTCAAATCACATATCGTATATTATGTTTAGTTCTAGATGACATATTTTAAGAAATTGATAAAATGCAAGCATATAGAAGAGAGGTTCTTAGACGTTCATATCATTGGATCCCTTTGATTGTCTGGTAATGCCTGTGGACCTTTTCTCAGAATAACATTTTCAATTCATTAAGAAAGAACATAGGATTACAAAGGAAATTAATTTTATTGAAATACAGTTTAAATTTTTTTAACAAATTCATGGACCCGAACTTAGATCTCCTGATCTAGGGGAAGGCAAACAGCATAATGGACAAGGGCCCTAAGATCAGGCATAAAAAGTTTATGGTCTGGAGAAGAGAAATCTTGAGGGAGAAGGAAGAGAATCTGGTAGTAATAGTAAAGTATTTAATGGACTGTTACATGGAAGAGTGATTCAACTTGTTCTGCTGATTGTTGAGGGCAAAACTAGGTGCAATTAGTGGAAATTTCAAAGAGGTATTCTGTCTTAATATGGTAAGGAAAAACTTTCTAACAATCAGAGCTGGCTAATATTGAAATGGTCCACCTTGGAAAGAAATGAGCTCTCCCTTCCTGAAGGTCTTTGATCAAAGCTTAGTAGTTGATAAGATTGTTTTTTTCTGGAATGACTTCTGAGGTCCCATTCAAATCTCAAATTCTATATCTAATGCTACAGATTCTCCCAGTTGTTAGGGTGCTAGAATAATCTTACTCAAGAACTACTTCCACAGCTTTTTTGAGGTGGGGAGGAGAGAGGGAGAGGAGAGAAGAGCTGTGATTTCATTGGAATCAGGAGCTTCGATTGAGAAAATGCCTTCTACCAATGCACATTGGCAAAAGCTTTGCACCTTGTAGACTCAAAGAGAAGATTAGATAGATAGATAGATAGATAGATAGACCGACAGACAGACAGACAGATAGATAGATAGATAGATAGATAGATAGATAGATAGATAGATAGATAGATACACAGACAGATAAACATATATGTGTGCATATATTATTCATATAACCTTCATATCTCTTGAACAGCAACATATGTGTGTATGTGCATTATTTTCATTAGAATATACATTTTTAAATGTGTAACTTCCTACAGTGCAGGTACTATTTAACTTTGTTCTTGTATCTCCAGAGACTGATAAATAATACATACTTAACACATGCTTGATTGATTAATTAATTCCTGATCCTGAGGCCCATTTACTCTTTACAACACCCCACAATTTCTCCTCAGCTTTATAGAATCCAGTAAGATCTACATTCCTTGGGGTTCTATCTACATTCTGATGTATGACTAAGTCAAATTTTCAGCTCAGAATCATCTGAAGAAATTATGTGGAAGCCGGGGGGTAGGGATTGGGGAGGGGATTTTCCTGCTATTTCAGGACAGATCCTATATGCACATCCATCGTGAGTCTATGAGTCTTAGGTACTGAGTCAGGCTAACTTTTCCCAAAGGAAGAGAAATCATTATCATGAGACTAATCATATTTTCAAGCAATGGGAATTATTTTCATGAGAAGCCAAGAATTAGGGAGCCAATTGAAACTATCAACCACTTGCCCAAAGTCTATAACCTTCTCCCCTGCCACATATATTTTTCATTTCACCCCTTCCAAATCCAGGCACTTGCTTTTAAAGTGAAAAATGGACAAATTAACATTTGAAACAAATGTATCCTAACCTAAAAAAACAGGCATGCCTCAGCTAGAATTATTCATTTGCATATGTATATAAATTTGGGGGAGAAATGATAATTTGGAGTTACTAGCTTTTTATAAACACTGTATTTTAGCTAAATGTCTCTTTTCTGGCCATATCTCCAGTGGCCTTATGCTTGTGTCTAGTTTTGCTATCCAGAATTAAAGCACTTATTGAATGGCTGTTGGATAATTAGTAAATGAAGTGATGAATCTGTGAATCAATGAGTGAACAAGTGAATTGATGAGCAAATATAGATTTCAGTAGATGACTAGAGCAAATAGCCCCTCAAAAGAGATGAAATTTAGTTTGGGGTGTGAGTTTTAGGTATCAGTTTAGAAACTCTTTACAGATGCCTTCACAAAATAAGGAGCCTTTTCTAACTTCCCCTTTCTTAATGCTTCTCCTTTCACATGCTAAGCTTATGACTGAAATTCACCAACCATTTATACTTTAAGAAGAATGCTTAGTGTTTTGAAATGTACATACAGCTAAAGTTTGAGCTCTATCTTTTATATTACAAGTGTTTTCACTGAAATTTATCACATATAAAAACATAACTTTAGAATAGTAAATTATAATCTAAATGAAATAGTTTATATATAGTGGAAAGTCTGAGTATTGCATGAAAGTAGACCTGAAATTTTGTTCTGGCATTGCCACTAACTGTCTGTGTCACTTTGGATGAATAATCTCATGTCTCTATGTATCCTTGACTGTAAAATTAAAGGATTTCACTAATGATCTCTAGAATATTTTCTATATTTTATTATCCTACAAAATGACCACACATCATAGCAGTTGCATAAATTCCAGGGTTGGGTAGCAGAAAATGAAAAGAGAGTTAACTCCCTCTCTACTTTAAACTCTTCTTCCTCTTGACAGCTTCCAATTCCCCAATGATCGATAAACAAGAAGTTTGGGGCCAAGACTTTGTAATTGCACAGTAATTTATTACCTGCCATTTCTCATCTCCTTACAAACAGGTCTAGGCTTAGGAATAGTGAGAATAATGGCTCTCTTTATGGTATAAGTTCAGTAACCCTGGAAAACTCCATAGTCTACAGATAATTCCTCCTCTTCATTGGCAACTGAAATGTTAAAATGGGAAAGGGAAGGCTATGGCAAGTTCAAACTAATATGTAAATGACTGCTATAAAATCCTTTTGAAAACAAGTTCTGCTAGGAGACACAACAATAAAGATGGGGGTAGGGAGAACAAGGAAATGTGAGTAGTGAAGAAAGGTGAAGAAACTATGAAGGAAAAGAACACAGAAATGGAAGACAATAAGGAATAGAAATAAATTTCATCCGCTTCAAAATTTTGCCAAGGTCTGGCAATAGTTATCAATGTTAATAAAAATTTCATTGGATCTTCCACTTTATTAGATTAGATAGGTTAAGTTTAAGTGATGAAACTCCAGTATACAGAGAAGAAAGTACAAAAAACACTACTCATAGACAAAATTTCTAAGTGACAAAATGATATGTTTACCCATCTCATTCTAATTTAAAAATATCAGTCAAGAAACAAAGATAAGGGAATGGGAACCTAAGCTTCATAATGAGGAGGAAATATTTGAATAGAAGTAAAATTATAAAAACAAATGTCAATGATGCTGCAATCAACAAACTTCTGCTGCTGTGCTCTGCTCTTCTGGCTTACATATAAAAATAATTTTCTCAGGCCAGATTTTTTTCTTCTAAATTCATTATCTAAATGGCCAGTTCTATAACCATTATTCCCTAGCAGCATAGCTAAAAGAATATAATCTTCCACTTTCATATATCCTATATATTTTATATCTATAGGTAAAAAATTTTTAATGTAATAGCCTAACATTTGGGGTATGCCAACAATTTCATAATTTATTATTACAAATAAGTTTTAAAAGTGGGAAGGTAGGTCCTAAGCCTCAGTCTCTGAAAGGTTTGGCTTGTTTATATGAAAATGGAAGATTTCATCAGTATCAGCATGGGGAACTCCTCTCTCTACCAACTTGGGGAGATGTCTGAGGCATACAGATTGTCCCAGATTATATAATTAGTGGGTGCCAGAGATCAGATTGGAACCCAGGTCTACTAGCCTTTTCAGTCCACTAACTGCCATTACTTCTTGTATTAAGTATACAAGAATTTAAAAAAAGTAAGATATGCATTTATTATCACCATCTACTAGAAAGACTTACTGCCTTTTGGAAAGGCACATGAACATTTAGCTTTCTTTAGGAATGTTCCAAGTTATATCTTGTTTATACAATAGTACCATTCATTCATCAGTACCCAGGGTTGGTAACTCCTACCTAGGTAGGACCTAGGACAGTGCCACCCTACTGAGTTAACTAAGTTAATACATGTTTTAAAAAGACCTGTGCAATTTTCAGATAAAGAAATCAAAACTATCAATAGGCACATGAAAAAGTGTTCTAAATCTCTTATATTGCAAATCAAAACAACTTTGAAGTAACACCTCACACCTAGCAGATTGGCTAACATGACAGAATAGGAAAGTAATGAATGTTGGAGGGGATGCAGCAAAGTAGGGACACTAATTCATTGCTGGTGGGGTTGTGAATTGATCCAACCATTTTGGAGGGCAATTTGGAACTATGCCCAAAGGGCAACAAATTGTCTACCCTTTGATCCAGCTATAGCACTGCTGGGGCTGTACCCCCAAAGAGATAATAAAGAAAAAGACTTGTACAAGAATATTCATAGCTGCACTCTTTGTGGTGGCCAAAAATTGGAAAATTGTGTGTGGGGGGGGGGTCCATCGATTGGGAATGGCTGACCAAATTGTGGCATCTGATGGTGATGGAATACTATTGTGCTGAAAGGAATAATGAACTGGAGGAATTCCATTTGAACTGGAATGATGCAGAGTGAGAGGAGCAGAACCAGGAGAACATTGTACACAGAGACAGATACACTGTGGTATAATAGAATGTAATGGACTTCTCTACTAGCAGCAATGCAATGATCCAGGACAAGTCTGAGGGATTTAGGAGAAAGAACACTATCCACATTCAGAGAAAGAACTGTGGGAGTAGAAACACAGAAGAAAAACAACTGCTTGATCATATGGGTTGATGGGGATATGATTGGGGAATGTAGACTCTAAACGATCACCCTAGTGCATATATCAATAATATGGAAATAGGTCTTGATCAATGACACATGTAAAACCCAGTGGAACTGAGCATTGGCTACAGGAGGAAGCTGGAAGGAGAATAGGGTAAGACATGAATCTTGTAACCATGGAAAAATATTCTAAATTAATAAATAAGTAAATAAAATGAAATAAAAAAGCTTGTGTTGCAGTGGAAAAACTGTCCTTGGGCTAGATGGATTCTCAATTTAGCTCCATTACTAATTTACTGTGGGACTTTTGATAAGTCACTTGGCTTTTCTAGGCTCCAATGGCCATATTGATAGAATAGAGTGGTTAATCTAAATGATCTCTATGATCCTTTTTATTTTTTTTTAAACCCTTACCTTCTGTCTTGGAGTCAATACTGTGTATTGGCTCCAAGGCAGAAGAGTGGTAAGGGCTAGGCAATGGGGGTTAAGTGACTTGCCCAGGGTCACACAGCTGGGAAGTGTCTGAGGCCAGATTTGAACCTAGCACCTCCCATCTCTAGGCCTGGCTCTCAATCCACTGAGCCACCCAGCTGCCCCCTAAATGATCTCTATGATCCTTTTTAGATCTAAAAGTCTTACTCAAAAGGGAGTCAGTTGGTTAGTTGGGCATCCAAAAGCACTTCAGGCAGAATACTAATTAAACCAATGGGACAAACTCTCCTTTTTTTTCTTTTAGTACAGTGGAATCATGACCTCGCTTAAAAGGATGTGATTTGCCTACCTATTTATGAAGGCATTTCTCACAGAATGCAAACTAAACACAGCTCTGCCAGTGAACTCCACATTTTGGTAAGAGAGTTTCAGGATGACTGTGGGGACAAACCCACCATCAGAATAAAGGGGAAAAAGGGGCAATGGTAGGTGCTCTTTCCAAGCTCCATCACATTTAGTTCACATATATTTAGGAAAGTCATTTCTCTCGGTAATTCAGTTTTCTAACCTACAAAATAAAACTCTTGCAGCCTCCAGACATGGTGAATCAATTATTCATTCTTCCACTTAGCTACCAACAGAGTTATGGAAGAGGCTCTGTTCTCTTCAGAGTACTCCCATTTTTTGGAGGTTGAAATTCCAGCAAGCACAAAAGCTTCCCACATGTGTGAATTGAAGAGGAAATATTTCCATTTCTGGAAAGTATATATTATCTAGAGATGATCTTTTTGATTAGAGGATAATAGAATCACAAATTAATGTTCAGAAAAACCTCATAGATCAGTCCAGTCCCATTATTTTACATATGAGAAAAGTGAGTCTCAGAGATAAGTAACATGCCCAAGTTCTCCTAGATATGAAATAGCAGAGATGAGATTCAAACCCAACTTTCTAAAAATTGAATTTAAACATTATAAGTTATTATACAAATGTGTCATCATGAAGGTGCTAAGAAAATAGGCTTTTGATTTCATTCTCCACCTTTTTCATTTCATATCTCCTCATCCTCCCGCAAATTGTTTTTAACTATCAAGAATGAACTTGCAGGCTGAGTAACTTTACATGTGAATAATGACTCTGCCTTCAATATTTTACATGACGTTCCCATATTCTAACCCATCACTATTAGATATTTTCTTTAAACATTCTTAAAAGCAATCATTCCTAATTGCCTCTCTAAGATTATGAGTTATAGATAAATTGACAATCTGCATCAATGGAGGAAATTTGTATGGCAAGAGATCCCCTATAATGATGCATTTCCAGATCAGGGCAATGAAAAAAATATAATAATAATACAAAAACCAACACAGGTCTCTCCCCAGTTTGGTCTCTAGATAGCTTGATGAGGAGACCAGTCCCCTGCTGGAATCATTAAGTTCTTTCAGTCACTGGCACTTACCTTTTTCACAAGGTATCCTTCCCTGATTTTCTTTGGCTCCATGATCACTAGATGTTCCCAGAATCAAATGTCTCTGCAACTCCCTCTCATCTGGAAGCCCAAGACAGCTGTGGGTTTCTTTTTGTATGGCAAAGTCACTTTCACAAGTTCCCCTCTGCCTGTCAATCACATGAGCACATCCGGTTTCTCTTCAGTGAGGTAAAGAAAAGAATAGGGAACTGGGTGCCAAACCACCCTCTTGCTTTGCAAATTCGGAGGACTCCAGTGTTATTAACAGAAAACTTCTGGTAGATATTTGCCTGTGTATCACAAGAAAAAGGGAAGGGTATGTTTCCACAGTGGGGCAAGAGTTAAAAAAAAATCAGGAGTGGGGCAAAGTGAAGAGGAAGGATTCTCTTAGTGGAAATTTTGCTGTTTGAAAGTTATTGGTGGAAAACCCAGAATTTTAATAGAAATTCCAGGAAACAAAAAAGCTTCCCACATGTGTGAATTGAAGAGGAAATAATATTATATTTTCTGGAAAGTATACATTATCTAGAGATTATCTTTTTCAAGGATGACCTTACTTAGCAATATTAACTATTGTTAATATTAATATTAAATTATTCGAACAAGCCACAGATCTGGATTTAGTATTTCATTCCCTCTCTTTTGTTGTTTCTGTTCAGCCCTTTCAATAATGTCCAATTCTTTGTGACTTCATTTGGGGTTTTCTTGGTGAACTCCAGGTTTGCCATTTCCTTCTCCTTCTCCTTTTATAGGTGAGGAAACTGAGACAACTAGGTTAAGCTCAGGGTCATACAGCTAATAGCTATCATATACTGGATTTGAATTCAGATCTTCCTTACTCTAGAGCTGGTGCTCTATCCACTCTGCCCCTTAGCTACCAAGAGGCTCTCTTCAGGGAGCTCCCATTTTCTACAGGTTGTTCAGAGGAGGGCAGGCAGAAAGGTGACAGACCTTGATTCCATGTCAGATAAGGATGGGTTGAAAGAAGTAGATATGCTTATCCTGGAAAAGAGAAGAGAAGAGAAGAGAAGAGAAGAGAAGAGAAGAGAAGAGAAGAGAAGAGAAGAGAAGAGAAGAGAAGAGAAGAGAAGAGAAGAGAAGAGAAGAGAAGAGAAGAGAAGAGAAGAGAAGAGAAGAGAAGAGAAGAGAAGAGAAGAGAAGAGAAGAGAAGAGAAGAGAAGAGAAGAGAAGAGAAGAGAAGAGAAGAGAAGAGAAGAGAAGAGAGGAACTGTCTTCAGGTACTTAAAGGACTAAGGAAAGTAGACAATCTATTTGGGCACAGAGGGCACAACAAAGGAGCAATGGGTAGAAACTAAAAAGGGGTAAATTAGGGTTTGTTATCAGGAAAAACTCCCTAGTAACTAAAGATATGAGAAAGTAGAATAGAGTATCTTGAGAGGTGGTGATTTGTCCCTCCTTAGAAACACTCCCAAGCAGAGACTGACTTCACCAGTATGTTATCAGAGGCTTTCCTTTGGAATATAAATTGAACTAGATGACTGCTGAGGTCCTTCCAACTCTAAAATCCTGTGGTTCTAATTCTTCTCTCTAGCTGCTGCTTTAAGAGCTAGTGGTCTCATTTCACCTGAAAGTTGTTTTTCAGTTTCCTTTTTGGGCTGCTACATGTGGCCAGACAGAGCAGATGGGCCACCATCAATCACCTGTTGGATATTCTCTTCTTTCTGGCTTCTGTGACAGTTCTCATTCATGATTCTCTTTCTGCCTGTCTGACCCCTATAGATGTACCCCAAGGCTCTGCTCTAGACTCTCTCTTTTTCTATATATATTCTCTAAAATTAGTCATCTCATCAACACCCATTGTTTGAATTATCACCCATAAGCAGGTGACTCCCAAATCTACATTCTTAGCCTTTATCTCTCTCCTGAATTCTAATTCAATATTATCAGCTGCCAGTTGCACATCTCTTTCTGGATAGAGGGAATCTTGAATTCAGTATAACTTAAATGGAATTCTTTATTGGATCCACAAAACCCATCCCTACTTCATACTTCTTCATTTCTGTTGATGGTCATCCTTTCAGTTGCCACCATAGAGCCATCCACAATTCATCTCTTCCTCATTCCTCTTATCCCATCAGTTGCCAAGTCTTATCAATTCTGCCTCCAAAACTTTTCTCAGATTCATCCCTGGCTCTTCTTTCACACAGCCTCTCCTCCAATTTGACACTTTATCAGCTTCCTCCTGATTTATTGCAATAGCCTCATAGTCTTCCTGAATCCAGTCTTTTCTGCTCTATAATCCATCCTCCACACAGTTGCCCAATTGCTATTTCTAAAACATATACCTCACAATGCCATCACACAGCTAAAAATTTTAATAATTCCCTGTTGCCTCTAGGAGAAAATACAAATCTTAGCCTAACATTAAATCCAACCCTTTCCCCCGATCCAACCTGCTTTCTACTTATCTTCTTTATTTCAGACTACTCCCTTTCATACACTTTTCATTTCAGCCAAACTGAAGAACAAGCTAGTCGCCAAATGATATTCCACTTCTTGCTTTCATAACTTACATAACCAATTTCCTCAATTTTATATCCAGAATGCAATCTCTCCTTAACTCTCCTTGAAGAATCCCTAACTTACTTTAAAGCATAGTTCAAATGACTCTTCCTACATAAGGTCTTTCTTGATCTCCCAAATTATTCATATTCTCTCCCTTTGAATATATTTTGAGTTTTCTTACATTTTATATTTCCCCAGTAGAACATCAGAGCCATTTTGTTTTTGTCTTTGCATCCCCTGTGCCACCACTGTGCCCTACACACCAAAATGCTTTCAAAATGTTTATAGCTGTTTTACTATGTCATTGTTTAAACAAGTAACCAAGACTTGTACTTGGAGTTGATTTGACACTGTCCATCCTGAGAACCAGGATTCAAATCTGTGGACCAGACTAACACATGGCCAAGTGCATCTTAATGAGTTTAAACACCAAAGTCTTCTTCCAATGGCAAAGTGATTTTTTGAAAATTATTTTCTCTCCTTTTGTAAAATAGCTACAGAGCTGACGATTTTTATTTTCTCCACACACCTTTAATGTGAGGGTTCTTTCCAAGCTATAAAAATAAAACTGGTGATTATTCCACATTCATGGAGGGCTGTTGAAGGCAAGGCATTTGCTATGCTTTCTCTGGACAGCTGTCAAACTATTCTGAACCAAATGGCACCACCTTGTGTCAGGAATAAAGAATTGAATCTGAATTCGTCTCCCATTGCCTAGGCAGCTAAATGGTTTTGTGGATAGAGCCCCAAACCCGGAGTCAAGAAGATCACACATTGGCTGGAATTGCTTAAACTCTGTCCAACTTGGTTTCCTCAAATGTAAAACGAGGATGATAATCGTACCTACCTTGAAGGATAGTTGTGAGAATGAAAAGAAATCATATTGATAAAGTTCTTAACACAGTGCCTAGCATATAATACATACTTAATTAATAAATGCTTGTTATTTCCCCTCATTGTCTCCTTTTTATCTTATTAGAAGACTACAATAATATGCTGGGTAGATGGTAATGAGAACCTCTGCTAGGGTGGTAGGAATAAGGCTTGAGAGGAGGAGGAAGAAAGGAGAGATATTTCAGAGGTAGAGGAATATAGTTTCTGAAACATAAAATTGAAATAATTATAACTATTTAATTCAATAATTATTTCAATAAATAAAACAACAAATGAAATTATTTCGATAAAACTGAAGTATGAAATATTTTAAAAACATTTTTCTTCCTATTCTTAAACAAAGTATTTTGAAAGTAGACAACTTCAACTCTGCTATTTACTCATTCCTCCTAAGAATAATATAACAATATTGTTCTCCACTCTACATTTCCTTTTCCCCTGCAGACATGGTTTTTAAGCCTCATTCTACTAAAAATGGGCTATCGCAGGCTAGCCTGGGTTCCTTGCCACTACATAGAAACCTATTTCTAAGGAAAAATATTCCTAGGCCCAAAAAGTTGACTTATAAACTTTTGAAAATCAGCTCCTCCTCCTTCTTCTGCTTTCTCCTCCTCTTCTTCCTACTTTCTCCTTCTCTTCTTCTTCTATATCCTCCTCTCCTCTTTCATCTTCTCCTTATCTTGCTGGTCAGTATGGGAGCTCTGACCTCTGAGCTGGTCCAGTTCAACTCTTCTTGGTAGCCTGATGGTTCCCTCTCTTGAGGTTTAGTATGCTGACACCAGATATACAGATACCAGATTAGCTTTAACTCTACTGTAGCTCAGAACTCCTGAACTTGAGCAATCCACCAGCCTCAGCCTTCCCAGTAGCAGAGGTTACAGGTATGTGCACCATCACACCCCACTGAAAATGTCACAAGTGCAATGTAGTGTGGGCTTTTCTACATAGCAAATAAATGCTGAATGAAGTGATGAATACCTAAATATAGGATTTTTTACCAGTTAGCTTACCCACAAAATAACATCAGTACTTTCACCTTATAAGAATGCCAACTCTAGGGGTAGCCTAGGTGAATCAATGGATAGAGAACTAGACCTGGAGATAGTAAGTCCTAGGTTCAAATTTGGTCCCAGACTCTTCCTGGCTATGTGATCCTGGGGAAGTCACATTGCTTAGCCCTTACCACTCTTCTGCCTTGGAACCAATATTGGTTCCAAGGCAGAAGGAAAGAGTTTAAAAAAAAAAGAAAAGAAAAAAATGTCAGTTCTTGAGAAAAAACTTAGAAATTGGTGAGGGGCAGAAAAGGAAGCTCTTCACTTTAATGAGCATGACAATTTTTAACCAAGAATTCACCAATTTCAAGTTTTGAAAAAGGAAATTTTCTGAATATTGTATAATGAATTAAAGTGTTTAGGAAAATGTAAGTATGTGTTTTCTAAATGTCCTGAATTGATGACCTTAAGATCCTTCTCTAGAAATGGAAAATCAGCATTAAGCTCATATAATCCTAATTAACTGAGTAGCTCTTGGGTGGACCTGACTATGTCTTTTTTTCATCAGTTATGGTGCATTCTGTGAAGTCTTTGAAGCATCAGAAGCCTTGATCCCTGACTAAAAAAGGCACCCTTGAACCTTCGACATACCACAAAATAAAACAAAGGGAGAAGAGCAAAACCAAATTAGTGTCACATTATATATCTCAATCATAATCCTGGAGCCCTGGCCTCTAAATGAAGAGCTTTCACCTTATCTGACTAAGTTCCCAACTTCCTATGTACTTCCTGAACATCCCAAGCCATGTTGCTCTGTTATTCACCTGCTTCCTTTCCACCCCTATATTTCAGCTATAAATCAATCCCTTTTATTGTTGTCTTTTCTTATTAGAATACCAGCTTTTTGATGACAGAGCCTATCTAGCTTGCTTATTTTTATATCCTCATAGCATAACACAATGTCTAGAATGTCATAAGCAATTAATAAATGTTATTTATTTTTAAGTTAATTTTAACTGAGTTAATAAATTCTTTTTATTTATACCAAATAAATAAAGCATTCAATCAGCCAGTCATTTTTATTAAATATTTCTATAAAGCCACTATCGATAGTCTTAAAGAATAACATTTTCTAGTCCTTGGTACACCAGATAGTCAAGAGGTTCTAAATTCAACCTTGTGTCTAAATTCCTTACTCAGCTGTGCCATCTGCCTCTCTGAATGCAAAGCATGCAGAAAATTCAACTCTTCCACAGAAGCCTTCAATAATTAACAACAATAACTAAAATGTATATGTACCTTTACTTAAATTATTTCATTTGTTTCTCACTCCTGCAGAGCAGACATTATGGGTATTATCTCCATTTTATAGACTAAAAGACTGAGATTTAGAAAAGTTAAAAGAATGGCCCCAAGTTTACAGATCTTTTACAGATCTAATAAGTGTGTATAGCAGAATTTGAATGAAAATCTCCTCAGATTTCAAGTTCAGTCCTGCCTCTATTATAGACTGCTTCCCCTCAATTAATGAACCTATTCCATCTCTAACCACTTCAATATTTAGGATTTGGATATATGTCCTTAGTTTGTGATTTTGTATGTGTGTGTGTGTAATGTTTTCCCATCTTTTTTGACACCTTTTGTCATGGTGTACAAATGACCCTGAGTTCTCAAGGGGGTATTCCTAGTAGAATACAGGAACATTAGTATATCAGAAAAAAAAACTCTATGGTTCTGTAGTATACGGTCCAAGAATCAATCTGTATAAAACTAAAGAGATTCATTAATGAAGGATGACCACAAGATGAGAGGGGTTTGCTTTGTTTTGTTTTGCCACAATTATTTATGAAGCTTCAGACACTCATGAGCTATATGACTTCACCTGTTTTGCCTTAGTTTCCTCATCGGTAAAATGGAGAATGAAACTGCAAAATACTCCAGTATCTTTGCCAAGAAGACCCCCAATTGAAATTACAAAGTCACACACAGCTGAAACGACTGAACAGCAATAGCTGACACTGAAAAAGGCAGCATCACTGTAATAGATTGAATACTGGTTTGTGAATCAGGGTATCTGGGTTCTGGTCCCAGATCTATACCTGCAGGACCCAGAAGAAATCACTTCACCTCACTGAGCCTCATTTTCTCCATCTGTCAAATGATGTGTACTGGAAGATTTGAAGATCTCTACAGCTTCTTCTAGTTTTAATAGACTCACTGAGTCATACCTGTTCAGACAAAACACATGGGGGCACTGTGGCTTTGTATTACATGCCCCAGGGCACATCCCCTGCACAATTTGGGAAAGGCAATAATCCCCCACCAGAACACCTTAAAGGCAGCACTGAGCACATCCTGATGAGGACACTGTGAGAATGACAGCTATTTGGCTGAGTGCATCACTAGCAACTGAAGATAGTCATCCATTTACAGTTATCAGAAGGTGAGACAATTCTGGAGGCAGATGACTCGTTCAGAGCTTATACTTGACCCTTGTTAATTTACTGTGCTAACAGAGAAATTGGTAGTGAAGAACAACTAAAGGGAAGAACTGGATGATTTTTAAGTAAAACTGTTTTCCTGACTGGTCACCAAAATAAATTTAGTCCTAATAATAGTAGCTAGTATTTATATAGTACTTTAAAAATATTATTTTCTGGTATCCTCACAACAACTAGAGAATGATAGATAGACAAATAGACAGACAGATGGATAGATAGATAGATAGATAGATAGATAGATAGATAGATAGATAGATAGATAGATAGATAGATAGATAGAAAGAAAGATAGATAGATAGATAGATAGATAGATAGATAGATAGATAGATAGATAGATAGATAGATAGATAGACAGATGGACAGACCAGATGAATGGAAGGACAGACAGATATAGATAGAAATAGATACATAGATATAGATATAGATACACAGGAAGACAATTTCTACATAACTCCTATGGGTTGTTGCTCTCTTTTATTTCTGCAAAGTCTTGGAAGTCATTTTACATGCCAAGGTACCCCATCAGGGATTAAATAGGAATTACAAGGACTTTTCTAACTCTAAGTCAGAGAGTTGCCTGAAACCATGGACTTCTAATTAGCATCAGACATGGGCAATCAAAAGATATAAATTCATTTGTCTTTAACAATATCTGCTATACAAAGCACTAAGCCTATTGATTAAGATCATAGCTTGTGAAGGCCAGTTGAAGAAAGAGAGGGAAGTTTAGTCTGGAAAAGTGAATGTGTAAGGCAATATAATGCCTATTCTGAAGTGTTTTAAAGGCAGTCACATCAAAAAGGGTCTGGTTTATTTTGCTTGGCCTCAGAGGGTAAAACAAGGTTATTAGTTACAAAGAGATAGATTTAGGTTTGATATAAGGAAATCTTTCTAAGAAAGCTTTCCAGAAGTGGAATGGGTTAATTCAGAAGGTCGCAAATTCACTATCCTTGGAGGTAGGTCTCCAAACATAGGCTAGATGGTCACTTGCTCAAGAATCATTTTGAGTACATGCTGACCTATAGAATACTTCAAATCTGGGGGATCATCTGTGTCTGGGGGCTAAGATGTATTTGGGTGTACCCACAGCCATAATGGGTCTTGTGAAGTAGTGAAGTAAATTTATCTTATCCTTGAACAATACTCAAGGGTAGGGGAAAACTTTGCCTTTCTCCACAAAGAGGGATGATGAATGATGTTTTTTAATCTTATGCCTGGTGCTCGAAATTGACTTTGATATGTGCTGCTTCAGAGTTAGAGAGGATGTTCCTTCAGACATAAATTGGACTAGACAGTAACTCCTGATTCTGAGATTCTGTGTTTCTCTTAAAAATTAATTAATTTTAAATTAAAAATTAAAATTAGCTCAGTGAATTGAGAGCCAGGCCTAGAGACGGGAGGTCCTAGGTTCAAATCTGATCTCAGACACTTCCCAGCTGTGTGACCCTGGGCAAGTCACTTAACCCCCATTGTCTAGCCCTTACTGCTCTTTTGTCTTGGAACCAATACACAGTACTGATTCTAAGAAGGAAGGTTAGGGTTAAAAAAAATTTAAGGGGGAGGAGCATTCTATTCACTTATATAAATAATTCATTCCAGAATTCTTGTCCTTGATCCTTTAGCCTAATTGTATTCTTGGTCATCTTTCCTACCACTACATGATTAAACATGTACTGATTATGTGATCCCACTGTTCAAATTCCTCCAAAGGCTTCCTACTGACTACTGTAGTCATAACTCTGAAGCCTGCATACAAGGTCCTCTGAAATCAGTTACCAACTTAACCTTTTCATCCTGAATTTGAAATCAGAAGGACCTAGAACTTGAGTCCAGGGTCTGACACTGACTAATTGCATGACTCTGGGCAAGTCATTTAATCTCTCAGACTCCCATTTTCTTCACCTATAAAATGAAAAGAATGATAAATATCATAGCAACTTGAAAGTATATTATAAGAGAAATACTTTGTAAGCTAGAATGTGCTTTGGAAGAATAGGTTATGGTTATCACATACTCTATCCAAGCTAGACTTTAATAAATACATCTCACACACTTCGACACTTTTTCCAAACCATGCCTTTGCTCACAATTTTCCTTATATATGCTCTCTTCTCCTCCTCCACCCCCGCTACCCTCATTTCTACATGTTTGAACTCTATTTGCTCTTCAAGACCCATTGTTCCATGGTTTGATTCAACCTCCATGAAATCTCAATCACCTAAGTTGGAAGGGATCTTATTTTTCTTGGATCTCAACCAATACCTTATTTATACCTTTCTTATGCACTTATCACATTCTTCAGTATTTTGTCTAATAATTATTTCTGTATTTAACTTATCATCCTTACTAGGATCTAAGCCACATAAGGGCAGAAATTAGTGCCAAAACAATGATTTGTCTCTAGGAGGCATTAAATGAATGTTTAAAGGATTTGCTGAATTTATATGAGTTCTTTTAATGCACTTATAATATAATTTAATTATCAAAAAATATAATTAAAACATTTTTAAGAAGTCAATTTATATGAAGCTATGCCTATAAAAAATTGGCAAATATTATGCTTTCTAGGTAAATCAAGAGAAATTAATATTGCTTATATCTAAAAATTATCTTCAACATACATGCCAAAATGTTTAACCTTACATCTATCCATATCGATGTCACTGTGTCTAGACAACATGGATATGTTTAGCCTTCAACTTGTCCAAACAAGTCCTTTCCTTAAAATGGGACACATCAATTTTTTTTAATCCAATACTGGCTACTCACTTCTTAGGATATGGTTTCTTAGAATTCCCCTTGTTACTTAGCCATCTCACATATCCTGCCCATGTCCAGCTGGGCTAAGTTGTGATAAGCTTAGCCAAGGGCATTAAAGGGGTCCTGTAAGTAGGCTATTTTAAACAGTACTTAGACTGACCCTTCATGAGCAAAATGCTGTTACTCTGAGATTAGTACCAGTCATTCTGCTCTTTACAGTAAGAATAGAAGAAAAGGCATTTAATGGTAGATATTCCACTCCAAGAGTTATAAAGACCACATCATGGCCCTCTAGGAACTGACCATCTTGGAGCCCTTGATCTCCCTCTTCTGGTTGCAAAGTGACACCTCTAGGAATTAGGGCATTACGCCTAAGGAACTTTGGCCAACTGAAAAATCAGTCCAGAAAATAAAACGTTCTAATTAGAGAACATGTTAACTCCAAAAACCTTTTGTTCAGTCCTCAAATTAGTGTGAAAAAAATAATATTTGAGCATTTTAGTTAAGAATTAATTCTTTCAACAAATATTTCTAAGACTCTATTGTATGCAGAGTACTGTTTTGGGCTCTAAGAGAATATAATCCCTGTCTTTATGAAGCAACTTGAACAGGAGGGGTAAGAAGATACAAACACAGATAACAGAAAAGATTACCCAAAACTGGAAAGGTCTGCCCCAGTCTTGGAGTATGGGGGAGGGGAGAGGAAGGTCTAGATATGCAGGAGCTATGACTTCATCTCTTTGGCCCAGGAATTCCATGCTAGCAGTTATGTTCTCAGAATGGATTTGAGTGGGTGGGACATTGTTAGTCCTGAATAAATATAGAATTCCCCAAGGCTACTGACTAATTATAAAATTACAGAATATTAGAGATAGAAGATTGTTGTGAAATGGAAAAAGAACTGGATTTTTTCAATGATACAGGTTAGGAACTTGGATCTGCTACTTCATCCATCTGTGACCTTTGGCAAACATTTAACTTATCTAGCTTTAATTGCATCATCTATGAAAGGGATCTCTAGAGGCTCCCTCCCACCTCTGAATCTCTGCTTCTATAACCTTGGAAACTATCTAGTCCAACATTTTGAAAATGACACAAGAGTAAACTGAAGCCTGTGCAGCAAATTCACAGTGGTACACTTGGGACTTGAATCAGGACTTTGGATTCCAAGCCAAGAGATCTTTGTACCTCCAATAACTTCTGATATCTAATTAACTGAGTGAAATGAGAAGCCAGTCTGGTATTGTCCCCCTAATTCTTTCTATCCTCTCTGTTTCTATGGTACTGAGCCCTTTGTTTATTCAATCTGTAAGAATTCTGCGTCCACAGCTCTGTGAGTCTATAGCTCTCACGACCAGCCTGGTGCCTGGTATCTCTCCTACCATTAAAAACCTAATTCTTGGGAGGGGAGAGGGAGTTATCTGCACTATTTGTTTCCACTTATACACCTCTCAACTCTCAGTTCCTTCCTATTTGGTTTCTATTCTCACCCCACTACAGAAATCTCCCTTTACTAGATGAAGTCTTCATAACTACCAACTCTGATTGTAGTTCTTTCCTTCTTCTCTCTTTATAGTTTTTGCCAGTATTAAAAGTTTCCTCCTCCTAGACACTCTCTCCTTCCTGGATTTGCATTGTATTACTCTCTCTTGATTCTCCTCCTTTCCATCTTGATGCTCCTTTTTAGTCTTCTTTGTGTTATCATAATCCATATTCTATCCACCCTTTATATGTGAGTATATTATAGGATTCTGCTATGAACCCTTTCCTCTCTCATGGTAAATTCCAACAGATGACTTCCTTCCAAATCGCTATTGTTGATATTGACATTATTATTATTATTATTATTATTATTATTATTATTACTGCCTCCTTCCTCTATTCTTTATATGTTATATATGTATATATATATATATATATATATATATATATATAAAGGTTGCACAATGGATAGAGCACTGGCCCTAGAATCAAGAAGACCCAAGTTCAAACAGGTGTGTGATCCTGGGAATATCATTTTGTCTTAGTTTCCTCATCTGGAAAATGAAGGAGAGGGGGCAGCTGCGTGTCTCAGTGAATTGAGAGCCAGGCCTAGAGATGGGAGGTCCTAGGTTCAAATCTGGTCTCATACACTTCCCAGTTGTATGACCCTGAGCAAGTCACTTGACCCCTATTGCCTACCCCTTACCACTCTTCTGCCTTGGAGCCAATACATAGTATTGACTCCAAGATGGAAGGTAAGGGTTTAAAAAAAAAAAGAAAATGAAGGAGAAGGAAGTGGCAAACTATTCCAGTATCTCTCCCAAGAAAACCTCAAATGTGGTTAGTTACAAAGAGTCAGGCATGACTGAAAAATGACTAAACAATTATAATTCATGTATGCAAATATTATACGTGCACATACACAGAATATACATACAAATCTAGATATACAAACCTAAGTGTTCTCTCAAATTCTATTCCCATATTGATAACTGCCTATTAGACATTTCAAATTGGATATCTCATATACATTTCAAACTAAACATGTTCAAAAAAGAATTATCTATGCTCCAATTGCCCCTTCTCCTCTCTCTACCTTTCTAAACTATGAGGATAATTTTAGCATTGTGACTTAAAATCTAAATTTTATTGATTGCCAGGGGAAATCCCAAATAAGAAAATACCCAAGTCAGCTGGAAATTTTACAGTGATTTAATTGATATAGTGGAGAATATTAAGAAGAAGGGAGAAGGAAAGGGTGATGGATTTCTCCCCCCACCTGGCTGGTACCGGGCAGGAAGATTAGAAGATCTAGAAAGTAAGGGTTTGTAGTGTGAAGGAGGAAGGAATCAACCTGAACTCCAAAAGGGGCTCAGCTGAGATACCTGAACTTGAATCACCACCAAAACCCAGAAAAATAACTGCCACCACTCCCAAGATGTCGGAATGCCTAACACCCTGCCAGCCAGAGGAGGAGAGAGGAAGTGATGTGCCTTATATAGACAGTTTTACATCACTTTCCTGCGTCTCATCTGTACCAATGATGGCTTAGCTTGACTTAGGACAGCCCAGGGATCTGTCCTTTTTTCTGCACATGTCTGTTGAAGGCCATTTCCTCTGATAATTAAATCTTGAGTTTGATGCAGACCTTCCAAATCTTGTTAAACTAAGAAGGGAGGAGAAATGTGGTTTCCAAGACCTGATTCTGTTATTCCAAGTATCTCCATTGTTACTGATCAGGAAATAACTAAATCAAATCTTCTAAAGAATGGTCTGATTAGGGTAGAATAGTTTTTAAATTCACAGAACCTTGTGCCTATATTTGTTGAAAACTTTACCATCATTAGTTTCCTCATCTGGAAAATGAAGGAGAGGGGGCAGCTGCGTGTCTCAGTGAATTGAGAGCCAGGCCTAAAGATGGGAGGTCCTAGGTTCAAATCTGGTCTCATACACTTCCTACATTTACTAATTTTATAAGCTCAGAGTCACTCTCAAATCTTTCTTTTCCCTGCCACTTTTTTCCAACCAGTTGCAATGACCAGTTGTAGAGATTGGTTCATCCAGAGAACTGGATGAAACACATTTCTCCTCTCTCTACAGAGCTAGAGGCAGGTTGGCCTAAGGTTTCATAATATTGACTATGGCAGTGATGGTGAACCTTTTAGAGGGACAGATGATATCCTCAGGTACCTGTGGAGGGGGGGAGGGGAGCAGCCTGTCTCCCTCTGGCTTTCTAGTAATGAAATATGGTGAACTCTGTGCTGGGTGACAGTGTGCATGCCCACAGAGAGGACTCTGAGTGCCCCTTCTGGCACACATTCCATAGGTTTGCCACCATGGGCCTTTGGGATTGAATGATGTAATTTTCCATTTTACTTGACATTTTGTGGGCAATGGGAGAAAAACAGAATATAACTTTCAAAAAGATATCAATAAAGCTTCTTTAAAAAAAAATAAAGGTGATCTCTGTTAATAATGCAAATATCCCAGGTAAGAGTAATACAATACATGATTATCAGTCCCTGGAGGGTGTGCTGAGGAGATCTTATCCCCTCCCCCTCCTGGGTTCCTGACCTCTCCCTCAGGATTCTTTGCCTACTGGGGTTGCCCCAGAGTTTGCATCAGTGAACATCTGAAGGTCAATAAAAGAAAGTAGGTGGGGCATACCTGGGCTTCTTGGATATACACGGGGCTGGAGAGACAGGTGAGGGAGAGAAAGATTAGTGGAGAATAGGGGAAATGTGGTCAGAGTACTCAGACTAAGAAAGAGATTTTAAACTATGCTGATCTACTTTTCCTAGTAATAAATTTTATAAAATTAATAATTGGGTAGATATATTAATTTTTTACTTATTATAGTTGGCAACCACTAGATGGGTTTATTTCAGATTCTTAAATTCTTCTGAGAGAAGTTCTGAGTAGTGCTTAGGTCAGGATAACAGATTTTTAGAGCAGCTGCTTGTCTGCTTTGATCACCTTGGCCAGGACACAGAAGCCTCCGTTTTTTTCCTTTTCTAATCTAACACCCCTGCCACCCCAGATCAGATCAATTGGTGTGAGAATTCCCTCCCATGTGTTCCCCCCCCCATTCCTTTACCTTAGCCAAGGGTGGGTCAGTAGAGTACTGGGTCCAAGCACAGAAACAGGGGGGTTTTAGGACTCAGTCCAGCCCCTGACTTCCCCAGGTGCATGAAAACTGCAGATTAGAGTAAAGAGCTCCCTGGGATGGTAGAGAACGGGAGGAAGCCTTTTGCAAAGATGGGGCAAAGCCCTACCTTCTCCCCCTGAGCTCAGCTCAGCATGGCCCCTGCAGGACTGGGGGGGGGGGGGGCACAGTGCACAGCAGTGGCCCCCTAGGAATTGGTGTTAGACCCAGACCCACCCCCAACTTTAAAATCTGGCAGTGAGGAGCAGAAACTGAATATTTGGAGAATATAATCCCATGCTTTTAAATTCTGATTCAATTTAGGGGTAACAGGCTAGCTCAGTAGCCTGAGAGGAGTTCCTGGGTTAAAAATATGGCACTGATTGAGCAGGTTGCTGGCAGTTACCAGCTCCTCCAACTTTTAAAAGAAGCAAGTGGCTTTTACCTCTGGGGGGAGTGGAAGGACTAGGCCCTTCTTTCTCCCTTCCCCCACCTAAAACATTCCTTAAGACTGAGCTAAAAGGAAGTGCTTTTTTTTGAGCCTTTTCTTTCTCCCTTCCCCATTTGCATGCTCCTTCAGACTGCCTGCTTCCTTTAAGCATATCAAAAGCCACACCATATTTTTTCCTTTTCTTTCTTTATCTCCCTGTGAAAAAAGAAATAGAACCTAAACCCTCAAGTGTATTACCCTCTTCACACAGTTGTAGTGCCACCCTGTGGCAAGAATGAAAACTTCAGGAAAATTATAAGAAAATTCCTTTGCCACTGCTAATAGTAATCCTGAATAATTGCATTAAATTGATTATTTCTAAATAAAAGGATTATTAATAGTTAAATATTAATAATATTAAATTACAATTAAAACCAAATTTCTAAAATTGAACAAAGTCAAAATTAATTCAAATTCATTAAACACAATATTGATAAATAATTTTAAACCACAATAGGAATAGGAATAGGAATAGGAATAGGAATAGGAATAGGAATAGGAATAGGAATAGTAGTAGTCTCTCAGTAACCGAGGATGACAATTGTCTTTGTGCGCTTTCATCTGTGATGTAGATGAGTGTGCACAAAAACACTTGTGCGTGAAGGAGATTTAAGTGGAAAAGTCAATGCACAGAGACAGTCCCACTCTCTCGACATTGGAAGCCTGGGTCCATTGGAACAAAAAATCATTACACCTGGAGACTTCCTCAGCTGCATTAGATGGTCGTGTTGTCTTTTGTGCTCCAACACACCCTAAGCACTCCACAATGCTTTGCTGCATCGCCCTCTCAGCCGTTGAAACTTCTTATTGGTTTCTTCCGTCTGTTTGGCCAAAGCAGTCTTCACATGCTGGGTGAGCAAAGCCTTAGTTCACCAGGGGTCTACAACCCAATGGCTACCCTCACAAGATTTAGCTGGCCTGTCGAAGCCATTGTCTGGGGTGTGGCCACTGCCGCATGCTAGCAGCTACTAGGAACCACAAGTGAGAGCTGGGTGTCAGGTGAGGGTCAGAGGTTGGAGAGCTTCCCTAGGAGGGCACGACAAGCCCTCCATACCAGAGATACTACTCCTCCCTGAGCACTCCATACACCCCTTAAAACACAATAGTATTAATAATACTATCAATAACAATGATTATTAATTTTCAATAACTATTAGTCATTAGCAACTATTATTAATTGTTAATAATAATAATTTTTCATAATGTATACTGCTTTATCATTGTTTACTATTATTAATAACAATAATTATAATAAATACATATTGTAATTAATTACTAATAACAATAATAGTAGTAGTAGTAGTAGTAGTAGTAGTAGTCTCTCGGTAACCGAAGATGACGATTGTCTTTGTGCGTTTATTGCACAAAGACACTTGTGCGTGAAGGAGATTTAAGTGGAAAAGTCAATGCACAGAGACAGTCCCACTCTCTCGGCTTTGGAAGCCTGGGTCCAGTGGCACAAAAAGTCGTTACACCTGGAGACTTCCTCAGCTGCATTGGATGGCCGTGTTATACACATTCATCATTAGTATTATTGCTGTGCAACAATTATTTAGTTCCTTATATTATCTTATTTTTTTAAACCTACTCTCATTGCCTTCCACAATAACATTGAAGAATTTTGTGTCTCCATTTTTTTTTATGTTTTAGGAACTTTTCATTGTTTAAGCTGACCATTTAGCAATATTCAGACTAGCTTAAATAGGCAGATTAAGACAGACAGACTTGACACTATGGGAAATACTGCAACATATCAAGGGAAATCAGGAAATATTCCTCCAGATTTACCCCTGTATAAACTTTTTAATTGTTGGGGTGATCCTAATCTATCTAAGGAGAATTGGATGATGAAAAAGAAAGCTAAAGATATTTGCAAGGCCTGGATGGACATATCGTATACATGGCCAAAATAAGGCTCTTTTGACTTCAAGAACTTAAAAGACTTGAAATTAGCTATTAAAAAACAAAAGATTCCAAAGATTATAAATACTGACTTTTGTGGGCATATTATGTTGATAAATCAACCATTCTCTCACTGAGGAAACCATTCTTTCTTTGGAACCAGACAATTCTGGTTTAACTCCTTCAATTCCTCCTCCTTAGCCCTTGATTAGCTCATCCCACCTAACCTGTGAGGAGGTTTATTCTCATACTGACCCAAATGAGGACCTGAACCCTTCAGCTCCTCTGCCTGTCAGACCTTGCTCATCCCCTACTCCTCCCATCACCTTTCTTCCCAATCTATCTCTCTACCCTCCATTACCATACCACTACTCATACCCTCCTTCTTACCCAGTGCCCTCCCATCTTCCCTATCCCCTCCTGTACCATCTGTACTTACCTTATTCTCTTGGCAATCCTTTTCCCTACACTCCTTCTCTTGATTGATCCCACCCACCTTACTATGACTACTCTTCTGGACCTCACCCATCCTACTCCTCTCTTCCCCAACCCCATCCATCTTCCACTCCACCACTCCCCCAGCCCCAGCTCTGATCTTTTCACCCTGCCTGCCCATCCGCTGACCATCCCCTCCCTCTCCATTCACTCACTCCACCCCCTTCCCCTACTAGCTTCATTACAATCCACTCCATTGAACTCCAGAACACAGGCCAAGAAGCAGTTACCATAGATGATACAAATAAAGGTATTTTTCCTCTAGAGATATTCCAACTTATAACAGATGTGGATATTTAGTAAACATTAGACATCATACACCTTTCTCTCCACAGGACATTGAGAGATTCAAAGAAAAATTACCTTCCTTCAAATGTGAGCCTATATTGCACATAAATAAGGTTGAGGGCATTTTTCACACATATAATCCCACATGGCTTGATGTGGAAGATTTGCTCTAGGCCTTGCTTACCGAAGGAGAAAGAAATAAGATTCTTTCTCTTCTTAACCAGGCCCAGAGAGAGGGAACAACTCATTGGCCAACTGAAGATCCCAAATGGGACCCAAATTCAGAGCAAGATTACTTGCAACTATGCCAGGTGAGAAATGCATTGCTAAAAATTATGAGAGCTTGTTCTGATAGACTTGGTACATGGACTAAATTTAAAAATTTTAGGCAAGAAGACAATGAAAACCCCTCTCAGTTTATGGATAGGCTTATTGAACTAGGAGGGAGGTATATAGAATTGGATCTTGATAAGGAAAGGGATGGCAGACAAATCAGAATACAGTTTGTAAAAAAAAAAAAAACAGTTGTAAGGCAGTTAAGAATTATTTTATGACTAGCTGTCCAAAATGGCCTACTATGGACCTTGAAGAAATGAAAAGAGTGGCAGTTTGTGCTTTTGAGGGACATAAGGAAAAAGAGAAGGAAAACACTGATTTAGTGGAAACATTAAGGAAGGAAATAAAGGAATTGACCAAAACAGTTGGAAAGGTAAAGCAAGGAGAGATCATAGCTCCCTTACAAGAATCCAGAAAACAATCACTAACATGTTATTTTTGTGGACAAGTGGATCATGTAATTTTGAATTGTAAGAAGTGAAAACGGGAAAATAGGAATAGACGTTTCAGTAATAATGATATTGCTGGAAGTTATTCAAATGAAGCAATTCAAAACTCACACTAAAACATCTGTACTCAGTGTGAGAACCCCCCTCAGTATGGGGGACCCCAGAGGTGTAGACCAAAAAATTTAGATGACTGTGACAGAGGCTGGCACTAGAGAAAAAGTGCCAGACTGAAGAATATATGAAATTGATCACCTCCATGGGGGAAGGGCCCCAGGAGTGGAATCCTGAGGAGAGAAGACTCTGGCTGGTAGAGCAGTGAGGCCCTCTTGGTTTTGAAAAGCCGAAGAGAGAAGGTGGGAAAAGACTTTCTCCTGAGGGTTACCCATTTTTCCTGCTAATGACTGGAAATCCTTCCCCCCAACACTTCTTAATTGAAGGGACCTTCTGAAGAGAAACCTGAGCAGACTTTACCTCAGCTCCTATAGCCCAGGGGTGAGTCAACCTGACTTTCTCTCAGGGGGCTCAGGCTGCCAAGGCCTGAGTTCCCCCAAACTCAAGGAGGAAGGGAAAAGGGTTTAGATAGAGACAGGGACCCCTTCTCCCCACTTTCCTTTTCCCATTTTTCCCTGCCCGTTATTCCTTTTGTATTATCTGATTGACTTAACATTAAAAGTTATCTGTTCCCCAAGCTGAGTGTGAGTGAACGGATCAAGGGGAGACCTTTTGGTCTCGAGTAGTGGAGGGGGGACAAGAGGGACAAGAGAGAATTGGGGAGAGCAGCTTTAGCTAAGGAGGGAAGGCAGAAGGGGGGAAATCTTCAAACCCCCTCTCTTCTCTCTGAGCCAACCCCTAAACATCAGCTATGTCCCCTGTACCCTGCTTTGAGAAGAGGATTCTCCTGTCTTTCCCCCTCTCCATACCAAAAGTCCAAGCTTCCCTAGTGGTACAAAACTTCCCTCTCATTTCTTTTTTTAAGACATGACTGATGATTGTTACATTTAAAAGTAGTTGTCTGCCATAAACTGTGGCATTTAAAAGAGTGGATGCCATAAATTGTAATAATTAAAAGAGTTGGGTGTGGTAAACTGTAAGATGAGTAAAATAGTGGAAGATTTAAATTGTGATAGATATAAGAGTGGGTGAGAAAATTGTGACCGCAGAAAATATGTTTTCACTACAGTGTCTTGTTTTAAATCAAATATAAGGTGGTTGCCAGGGAAATATTCCCAATTATGAATATACCCAAGTCAACTGGGTTTTATAGAGAATTTAATTAATTATACAATGAGGAATGAAAGAAAGAGAGAAAGAGAGGAAAAAGAGAATAATGAGAAAAGGATAGGCCAGCCCAGGGCAGCCTTGGCCAACCCAGGCCTAAGCCTTAAGAGAAAAGATCAGTCAGTCCTTAATCACTCGCCACAAGATCTATCCAAGCAAGGATTCTAGTAACATCAGGCCAGCTCCATCTCAGCTGACTTCACCAGCTCAATCCTGAATCTGAAATGTCCCCAAGAGAATCTCGAGAGAGACCCTTCAAGGCAGCCTTTCCCAGCTGACTGTTTTCAGAGAGAGTTTTTCATCTCCTTTTAAAGGGCAATTTCTCCTATGTCACCTCCCCTAAGTCCTTACATCTACCAATCACAGTAGACGTTTTCCAAAGGACTGGCCATTCTTAATTCACATTTTGTTATCACCTTCTTAATTCACATCTTGCTGTCACCTTTTCTGGGTAGACTAAAACTTCTGAGTAATTCACATCAGGAAAGCTCTGAGTAAGTTTTCACCTCTTTGTTCCTTGTAAGTTCACAGGTTGACTGACCTTTATAGGTACTTAATACCCCTTTCTAAAAATAGGCATGGCTTAAGTATGGGTGTAAGCATTTCTCATTGTTCAGCAAGGAGTTTTCTCCCCTAAAGCAGTCTTAAGTACAGGTGAGAATGTTCCCACTAGGGAATTGTTCCAATGGAGAATTCCCCAATGGGGAAATTTTTAACATTCACAAGTCTGAGAAATTTCAAGATTCACATGATACTTGGGAGGGAAAGGAACCTCAAAGAGTCTGGAGGAGAATTTTAAGCCTTTTCAGACCTCATTGCCTTAGGAATGTTAACTGTTTCCGTTTGTTCCCCAGAATAAAGAAGTCTCTGTAACACAATTCTATGTACAAGATTTATGTAATTTACTCTTAACCACTTCATAAGCTACCAAAATTGAAATATTCTGTTATATTGTATTTATTTGTACCTTCTCTATGATTGTACTGAAGAACATATCATTGTGAAATAATACTTTGTTGAAATACACCTTGTTGAAATATCTCAGCCAATGTTGAAAGATTGGCTAAATCTGTAGAATTTGTGACAAATACTCATGAGTTAAAAGATTTTTTTAAAATGTCATATAGCAAGTCATGTGGACCCTAATGATAATTGGTTTCTTTGCAGTTATCCAGAAATGGGGTCTTTTAACTTTAGGGATCTTGGTACTTCTTAGACTATTAGTTGTTATACTACTGTTTTTAAAAAGGCTTTTACCTGGTGGAAAAAAAATATGTACACTCACACTGCAGATCCTAGCCAAGTTAAGAGGTATATAAATCTCATTTTTGAGTGATCAACCTTTGTGTTCTGCCTCTGCTTGGCTAACACATTCTCACATAAAATGTGAACTAGGAATCATAATTTTATTTTTTTTCCTATATATTCACAATAGAATATTTTATTTTTTTCTATTTTTTTCCTGTTCTTGGTAATAAACTTGAAGTACATGAAATTAGTATTAATGTTTTTTTTACTTGAAGGATAAAGTTTATAGGTTAAGTTTACAGTATCTATTGGTCCTAGTAACTATGCATACCCAGAAGCTTTAGACTATGGAAACCTGCCCTTTATTGATAAATATCATGGGACTGTGTTTAATTATTATGTCTGATTCCAGGAGAAGGGAACAAAAGAGCCACAATACAGTGCCAAGTAGCACAAGGTTAAAAAAAGGACCAAACCAATCCAGGGACGATTTTTGAACTTCTATGCCAATATGAAAGGACTTGAACCTAGTGTGAGAATCGAGGTTACAGCACTTGTGTAAGAGTTAAAATAGTTGAGGCCATAAACTGTAATAATTAAAATAGTGGAAGACACAAATTGTAGTAGATATAAGAGTGGATGAGTAAATTGTGACCGCAGAAAATGTGTTTTCAAGACAGTGTCTTGTTTTAAATCAAATATAAGGTGGTCGCCAGGGAAAAATTCCCAATTATTCAACATACCCAAGTCAGCTGGGTTTTATAGAGATTTTAACTAATTAATACAATGAGGAATTAAAGAAAGAGAGAAAGAGAGAAAAAGGAAATAATGAGAAAAGGATAGGCCGGCCCAGGGCAGCCCTGGCCAACCCAGGCCTAAGCCTTAAGAGAAAGATCAGTCAGTCATTAATCACTCACCACAAGATCTGTCCAAGCAAGGATTCAGAGGGACAGAGTCTCCTCAGAGGGAATTCCAGCCAGAGTCAGCCTTCCTCAGACTGTCTTCAAGAGACTGTCTCAAGAGACTGTTCCCAGAGCCTCCTTTAGGAGACTATCCTAAGAGACTGTTTTCATCTCCTTATAAAGGGAATTTTCTCCTATGTCACCTCCCCTAAGTTCTCCCATCTACCAATCACAGTAGATATTTTTCAAAGGACAGACCATTCTTAGTTCACACCTAAGTAGTCTAAAGTTTTGAGTAATTCACACCTGAGTAGACTAGAATCTCTGAGTAAGTTCTCACCTCTTTGCTCTTTATAAGTTCACAAGTTGTCTGACCTTTATAGGTACTTAGCACACTTTTGTATTGATCCTAAAAATAGGCCCAGCTTAAGAACTTTTTGTCTTACTATAAGTATGAGTTTAAGTACTTTCATTGTTCAGCAAAGAGTTTACAACTTTATCTTCCCCTAAGTCATGCTTAAGTATGGTGAAGTAGAGTTCTCACATTCCTGATCTAAGTTTCTTCATTGTTTAAAATGGGGAATGGTCTTAACCCAACCTTATGAAGTAGGGTCTGAGAATTTTTAAGGTTCACACTTGACATATGTTAGGATGCAGGATTCCTCGTACCACACTCCTTGTGCAATATTCTGTCAAATATCTCAGGTTGGCTATCATCCTGGCTCCCCCATCCCTGACAGTTAAGGTAAAATCAGACCAGGGAATGATTTTTCCCATTTGCTGCTAAAACCTAGTCCCTTCTCTCTTATAGTTTGGTGATTTTCTATAGTCCTGGCTGCAAATGGGTAAAGTGCTGTATTGCTGCTATTGTCTTACAGGCTTGTTGGACATAAGTCACTTTAATTGGGCCTTGCTGTGACTCAAGAACCTGTTACAGGCTTATTTTTTTACTCAGAAGTTTATACATGTAAGATTTTTATTTCTTATAATTTCTGTACTTATTATTTTTATACATAATTTAATTTTTTGTTTTTATTTGAGGGGTGCTTTTCTTTTGACAAATGTTTCCTATACCTCATAACTCAGCCATGTATCTCAGGGTGATTCTGGTGTTGGTCAACACCCTCCTCAGGGGGTATTGTGTAATTATCCAAAAATTCAAGATTAAAAAATTTTTGGACATATTTCAGGAAAAGAAACTTGCCAACACCCCAAATCAAGAAAGAAGATCCTTCTGGAGAAGGTGATGTCAAGATGCCCGAAGAAGTCACACACTACAGCAAAAGATCCAGAATGAACCTTGGGATATAATGTAACTGAACTGAAGGGGGTTGAACATACTTATTCTGAAAGTAAACTCTTATGCCAAGGGGACTGCCCCCCCAAATTAGCATTTTGTCAATGTGTCTATCAATCATTTTTTGTTTTCTTCTTCCCATACTTCCCTCTCATCTCTAACTAGTATAACTTCCTCTTAGAAAGTACAATATTGTATGTACTTTTAGCTAGAAGATCTTTAGATATATAAGATTATTATGTTTAAATGATCCATTGGGGAGACTAGTCTCTCAAAGGATCACAGAGTATTTATAGTAAGAAAGAGATTTTAAACTATGCTGATCTACCTTTCCTATTAATAAACTCTATAAAATTAATAACTGGGTAGATGTATTAGCTTACCCTTATTACAAAGACTACAAAGAATGATGAAATAAGAGACAAAGATACCTGGATTCTAGTTCTACTGCTAATAGTACATGACTTAGACAAACTAATGAATGCCTTTCACTAGGCTTGTTTTCTTATTTTTAAAATAGTGTAGATTAGGACCATAGACCTCAGGATTAGCAAGGACCTCAGAAGTCATCTGGGTCAAGTCTCTCATTTTCAGGCAGCTCAGAAAAAACTTGAGGTCCAGGAAAGTATTATGACTTCAAGAATAACACAGATAGTAAGTAGCAGAGATGAGGTTGGAACTTAATGCAAAAGTCCATGCCTTCTGTATGATGTGTTATGTCTAAAGTATACAATTTATACTTTAGTATAAATAAAGGACTTGAGAATTTATTTGTTAGAGGAGAAAAGGAGAACATGGAGACACTGATGTGAGAAATAAAGTCAACTCAAATGAGGAAAGGGTGGTGAAGGGAAAATATTTCATAAATTTACTTTTGACTGATCTTGACTTATTTATCCAAACATTACATACAACATAGTGTTGGACACATAGCCAGCCCTATGGAATCACAAAGAGAGGCAGCGAAGTATATTGGAAAGAATGCTGACTTGGAATCAGCTGATAAATATGATCTACTACTCAAATATTTGTGGGATCCAGAACTTTATGATAGAAAGTAAAGATGTGATGCAAAACTCAAGGTTCATGCCCTAAATCGGTCCCTAATGAGTTACCAACCTAGCAAAGACATTCTATAAAAGCACATGCAAAACAACTCTGAAGTTTTATTTCACACCCATGAAATTGGCAAAGATGATAAAAGATAAAAATAGTTGGTGTTAGAGAGTGTTCAGGAAGACACTAAAATACTGATTGGAAAGCCAAAATTAGTTCAAGCAATCTGGAGAACAATTTAGAATCATATGAGATAAAAGTCAATAAACTTTTAATCTAGAAATCTTACTACTTAAAATTTACCTTGGATCAACAATTATAGAAGATGAAAAGGAGAGATTTATAGGATTATATAGAAACATATAGATCCATCTTTAGATATCAATTTATGTAGATATATAAATATCCATCTATTTATATATGTGTAGAGAGAGATATCAAGGTATTCACAAAAACAGTTCATTATAACTTAACAAACATTTATTAAGCACTTACTATACACTGTATTAGATAATGGGATAACAAGAAAAAAAAGAAAATAGTGCCTGCCCTCAAGGAGCTTACATAGTGGGGGAGGAGCATGGAGCTACATGCAAGCAGAGAAAATACAAAGTAATTTTTGTCAAGCATTTAAGGAAAGAGGAATATGGATGAGGAAAGTCTTCATGTAGTAGATAGCACTTGAGTTTAGCCTTGTAGAAATAAAGTATTCCCAGAGACAGAGATGCGAGTGTTTCAGGCATGGAGAATTGATTTGAAAAAAGATGATTGTCTTGTAGAAAGAACAAAAATAAGTCATTTTGACTGAAATGTAGAGTATTTTGATCAGGCTATAATATGAAACCAGTCTGCAAAGATAGATTGGAGTCAAAGTATGACAAACTTTAAATGCTCCAAATGACTGGAGATTACACTGAAGACAAAGAATAAAGTTAGAAGGGGGTAGAGTATAGGAAAAGATGGAAGGATAAGAGGTTGCAGTAAAAAATGATAATTAAGTAAATGGAATTGTATATCTGAATGTCTAGCAGATGCTTCTGATGCTGGATGTACAATGTCTGAATCTCACTGAAGTTATTTTTAGATTGTGAGATTTCACAAATCCCAAAACCAATCTCTATATCATACTAATCTAACCTACATCACTATGGTAACAGCAAGGCTCAAAGAACAGTGAGCAGAGGAAGAGGGAGGAAGGTGGTCAGAGTAAGAAGGAGGTACCTTATCCTAATCAGAGTACAGGAAACTGAATGAGAAAGATGAAAAAGAAAGAGAAAGATATAGGAAGGAAAAGGAAAAGGAAAACCCATATCTTCAGCCAAACTTTCTCTAAATAGGCCAGAGACAAGATATGATTTCCTAATATTTAGACTTACCCAAAAGAAGACTGGCAGATTCCACCTCACTAGAAGTTTTTCCAAGTAAATGTTTGAGATCCTCTTTATTCCTTGGTTCTATTAAATTTTCCAGTGGTTCCTTTATCTCACTGTCTTTGAATCCTCAAGTCAAAGTTTCATCTCTATCCTCTGAGGCCCACGGAGTTTAGATTTTGACATTTAAAAAAATATGATAGAATTGTCTATTCAAAGATGGGATTTTTTTCCTAAATATTAAGGAAAGCTCGGAGGTCATTTTATTACAATCTTATAAACTGCACATTGTACTTCACTGGTCTGGGTCACAGTTGGTGGTAGCATTCAGAAACCCCACAATCTGAATAAATACAAAGAAATCCCAAGAAGCTGTATTCTCAGTTTCACTATCCATGATCTACTAATTTGTGATTTCAAATGCCCCACAACAAACTTGCCACCAGATTCCTAAACTTCCTACATTACGTCTTATTTATTTCTCTGGTGTGACCACTGACTTACCTACAAAATCAACCCCTTAGAAAGCATTTTATGCTAAAGAGTAGAAAAAAAATGAAAGAATTTAAATACTTCTCCTGACCCCCACCAGACTCTGTGAAACCACAAATTCAAAGTCCTATTTCAAATCAACTCAAGTATTGATTAAGTGTCCATTATGCCTCAGGCACGATCCTAGGCAGTAGGGATACAAAAATCAAAATGAAGTAGTCCCTGCCTTCAAGCAACTTGCATTCTATTGGAGAAAATAACATGTATAAGGAGAAATAAGTACAAAATATATAACTAATGAATGAAAGGTAAAATCCAAGGAGGAAAGAAGAGGAATAAAAATAACTAAGGAATCCATAAAGGCTTCTTTTAGGAAGTGACACTTGAGCTAAGCATTAAAAAAAAAAAAAGTTAAGGGTTTCAAGAGGCAGAGATGATAGAGGAAAACATTTTAGGGAGAAAGAATAACCTGGACAAAATCAAAGAAATAAGAAATGGGATATCATGTAAATGGAATGGCAATTAGACCAGAATGACTGAAACATAGAATGAATGGAGTAGTATAAACATAGTAGTGCATAGAGGAAGGAGTAATTTGTTCTTAGCCTATAAAGATGGGTTGGAGCCTGATTGGGAAAGATTTTAAATTACAAACAAAGGAGGCTGTAGTTTATTCTATAGCCAATAGAGAGAATCACTGAGGAGAAAGATAATAGAGACCAGAAAGCCAATAAAAGAAGGTTATCTTCAGGTGAGATGTGATGCGGGCCAAGATAAGGATGTCATGTTAGTAGAGAAAAGGGTCTGAATCTGAGAAATGTTTAGATTTAGAAATAAGGAGACAAATCTGGGAAAACTTGTATAAATTGATGCAAAGTGAGATAAACAAAACCAAGAGAAGAGTTTAAATAATGACAATAATATTGTAAAGATCAATTTTGAAAGCTTTAGGGACTTTGATCAACACAATGACCAAACACAATTCCAAAGGATTTATGATGAAACATGCTCTCCACCTCTAGATAGAGAGCTGGTGGACTCAGGTAGCAGATGGGATTAATTTTTTCTTTTCTTTTCTTTTTCTTTTTTTTTGGTGGACATTTGGTGTAGGATGTGAATATACCTATTTACAATGAGTTTTACTTTCCTTGCCTTCTCAATTGGTGCAAGAGGGGAGGATGGAAGGAGAGAATTTAGAACTGAAAATAACATTGAATGAATACTTTAAAAATCAATAACTTGTAACAACTGGTCAGAGAGGTGGGAAAGGGGAATGATTTCTTGGTTGTGAACCTGAGTCATTAAAAGGATAGTGGGACCTTGATAAGAACAGGGAATTTGGGGAGAAGGATGAGTGAAAGGGAAAAGATTATGAGTTCTGTCAATGTGGAATCTAGAAACCCCCAAATTTATAGCCTTGTGAAATCTGATAACCCCCTAGTTTAGTTAGCTTGAAGGTGAAGACCTCTAGTTTGACCCTGTCACATAATTTCCACCAGAGGAAAAAGCCCAACTTCTTGAGTCTCAGACTAATAATAGACCTTAAAGTAGTTTAGTTGGACATGGCTAATCCCATCAGGTTTTCAGTATCTCTTTTTGTCCCAATGGTTTCTCCCCTTAGGACCAAAGTCCTTTACCTAGGTAGCCCAGACCTAGACTAGATCTTTCCCTGTTGTGTCCCTTGTAAAGCCTGAGCCTCTCACTGATAATCCTGTCTAGGGCTCCTCATTTTCTTTGTAGCCATGTAAAGCAAATCAACTATACTTTTCCCACCTCAGTCCTCAGATCCCCTAAAAGGGTATAAAAGCTTCCCAATTTTCATGACTCTTGGGAGTTGTCATCTAATGTGGTGGCACTGCCAGGGCTCCGTGACCAGAGCAACCAGAGTCTTGGGACTCTGTGTAGGTTTGTAGTGTGCAGCTCTGTGTGGAGGCCTTGAAAGCACTGAACCCCTTTCCTTAATTAAAGAGTGTTTTTTCTGACTATTTAATAGTTCTGTGTTTTTTTTCCCCAGTTTAATAGTTCCTTTTTGATATGATGAGCTTGAGATATATACAGGATAATCAGATAGAACTGTTTTGTAAACAGTTAGTGATAGCCTAGAGGTCAGAAAATAGAGAGAACTAGATACATAGATAGATTTAGAAGTCAAATGCATAGAGATTAATAGTTGAACCTATGAGAACTGGTCAAGCCACTAAGAAAGAAAATAGAAAGAAGAAAAGAGGGTCCAGAACAGAGCCCTGGGGCATAGAAATGCATAAAGGAAAGAATATGGATGATGAGTTTGCAAAGATGACTGGGAAATAGTCCATTAGAAAAACCAAGAAAGAACAGACTCATGAAAACCTTAGTGAGTACCTTGTGATGAAGGATGAAGAAGGGAACAGAATCAAATGTTTCAAAGAAATTAAGAAGGGCATGGACCAAGAAAAGACCTTTGGATGGTATAGACCCAGTAGACACCATCCTTATGATGCTGAGATTAATTCAAAATGCTGGGCTAAGCTGGCATAGAAAGCTTCCTGATGCCTACTTGCTTTCATTACATTTTAAATAATTCAGTATTTTTAAGAAAAGTAAAAATTATGACTAATTAAGGTATACAATTATATAAATGGCCAACCATAAATAAGTTTCATTATTTACCTGTTAATTTGAAATACAATAAGAATGGCCATGTATACTACTAGGAACAGTACCAACTAATCAATATTCAAAATTTTGTGGTTACTATATTTTTATGCATAGCAAGCCCAAAATGTTATAATGTGATGATGATGAATATATATATATATATATATATATATATATATATATATTTACCCCAGTAACGCACAGATGAAACATGCCCTATACTTTTCCTATGTGTTGTCACAAAGCCACCCCATAATAGCCTCTTCCTTAACCTTAGTTTATATATGTATATGTATACATATATATATATACACATATACATATATGTGTATATATATATATATATATATATATATATATATATATTTTGTTCTAGAACTCAAACTACTTCCTAGAAGATAGGAGTCCAGGACAGAAACAATGTTTTGTAGGTTCTTTGTTCATGTCCTTTGACATTTGTGTCAGACCTTGATTGCCAACAGATATATGGCACTGTCTTTTGGAAGAGGACATAACCCAATAGCAACACAGCTTTCTTCATCCTAATAATCACTTGGTGATGATCTCAACCTTAGACCATTTCTCCTGGATTTTTAGGATGACCAAAAGGTTGTAGAAAGAAGTGAACACTAGAAGAATTATTTTTAAACTCTGTCATTTGTTTAGAAATGTCCTCATTTAGGGACCAAATGAACCCAGGTACAAATGAAGTATTGGTCTTTTATGTCTCTGAGTTATATTTAGAACCTGTCTCATTACTCTCTGGGGGGAAATTTTAGCCTGCAATTCTTCTGAGTCGCCAACAGCAGTAACTTTAGGTGGGGGGTTGTCAACCTTCCCCAGAGGGTGTGCTAGTCTTACTGAGACAGCAAAGTGCTAAATATGTCACCTATGTCATCAGTCCAGTGAGAATTTTTGCTCAAGATTTATGTTTGAGCCAAGAAGGAAGTGCATCCCCACTACTTGGTTGATTAAGGCTGTTTATTAGCAAGGAGATACCAAACCGGAAAACATGTACTTAACCCACAGGCTCCTTTGACCCCAAGATTCCTGAATGTAGTGCCTGCTTCAGATGAGAGCAAGGCATCTTTAGCAAAGTAGTTAAATGCTCAAGTGGATGGCTAGTAAATGGAGTATTGAATGTCACAGCTCAGTTCAGAATCTGCCATCATCAAGGAATCATCTTCTAACTTTGATACACAGTTCATGCACTCTCTGTCAAAGGGAAAGGGATATAGTGGGTTAGCAAAATCTGCTAGTGCTACTAGAAATAGTTTCAGGGCTCAATAAGGCAGCTATTAGCATTAAAAAATAGTCTTTTACTATCACAAATCAAAGAAAGTCATAAGAATGCCTTGCAATCATATTTCTTTAATGGAGGAGTCAAGTCAAATTAAATCATCCTCTCATGTTTTAAACAAGTTAAAATAATAATTTATTATTCAGTTGGGTTATAAAAATATAGCTCATCTCAAGCAAGGCAGGGAAAGCACCATCTTTTTGGGGGGTGAGAATGAAAAGAAGTTGTAAGCATGTAAAAAAGGAGCAATTCCAGGAACCCATAAATTGAGGATATAATCAGTCAGTTAATAAACATTTCACCAAGTATTTACTATGTGCTGGACACTGTGCTAACAGTTAAGGATACAAAGAAAAGTAAAAGATAGTCCCTGCTGTCAAGGAGCTTACCATCTAATGGGAGAGACAACATATCAAAAAAAAAAACAACTATGTGCAAACAAGATACATACATAAATATGATAAACTGTAGATAATCAACAGAGGGACAGCACAAGCATAAAGGGAGATTGGGAAAGGTTTCCCAAAGGTTAGATTTTGGTTGAAACTTGAAGAAAGGCAGGGAAACTAGGAGGTAAAGATGAGACTCAGGAGTTCCAGGCATGGAGGACAAGAAATGTAAATATCCAGAGTCAGGAGATGAAATATCTTGTGTGAGGAAAAGAGAAGAGCCCAAAATGACTGGAGAAAGAGGATTGGAAAGATAGAAAATGACCAGATAATGGAGGGTTTTAAAAGTCCAACAGGGTAACAGATATTCAATCCTGGGGGTAAGAAATAAACAACTTATTGAAAATAAGCTTCATAGACCATACAAGCTTCTAGGCCACCAGAGAATCAAAGGATCACAGAATTTCAGAACTGGAATGAACCTCAGTGGACATAACTCATATTTGAAAAATAATATACTCTACAACATACCTTGGAAAAGTAGTTATCCAGATTCTGTTCAAAGATCTCCAATCCAATTAAACAAGATTTAATTGTTAAGGGTTTTTTTGTTCCATCAAGCCTAAATTTAACTCTTTGAAACTTCTACCTATTGCCTAAGGTTCTGTGCTCTGGGTCCAACTAGAACAAATTAATGTCCTTCAAACACTTGTTAGCTGCCAAATATCATCTACCATTGTTCTTTCTCCAATCTAAATAGTCCCAGTTCTTTCAGAGGTTCATGCAACATCAGAGAAAAAAGTTGGAAGACAGTTTTGAGGTCATCTGGCCCAAATTCCTCATTTTATGGAAGGGGAAATGAAGGCTCAGGGAAGTTAAGAGATTTGTCCAAGGTCTCTCAAGTATTAGGTGGCAGAGCCAAGGTTTGAAACTCAGTTTTCTGATTCCAAGCCTAGATTTCTTTCCACTGTACCACATGCCTACTCCTCAGGCATAAACTTGAAATATTTTTTTTATCCTGGTTACAGAGCTATTGATACTCTCTGGCTAATGTGACGTTCTTGATCTTCTAAAGATGGACACAAAAAAGATGACAAAAATTCATTCTATAATATGACGGCCTTTATATCCCTCAGACTAGGAATCTGTAGAGGAAAGAGGAAAAGGAGAAGCATGAGTGTAGTTTTTGGATATGACTGATGTATCATTCAGAGAGGTGGAAAAAGGAATAAAAGGAATGAGGGCAGGAGTAGGGAAGATGAATTGATATAATCTAGTTCCATATCCAGAAACTTAACATTTTAAAACCTCATTGTCAACATAAAGACTACAAGAGAGTAGAGCTGTATATAAAATGAACAATGTAACCCCTATCCAAAAGCCCATTGGTACATAGTTCTCTCTTTGCCCTATGGGGTGGGCTGAGTTGGTGGCCTTCTTTAGTCCCCTTTGAGACTCTTCAAGCTTCAAGTCTTCTTCAAGAACTTTTCAAGCAGCAAGTCTCACTTTGAGCACTTCTGGAATTTAACTTTGAGATGGAAAATGAAAAAGACTAATCCCACTTCAAATTGCTGAAGGAAAAGATTCAAAATAAATCTCCATCATGTCCCTCTTCTTGGCTAACTACAGTAAAGACTTCAGGGGAATTTCCTCTTAGCTAAAGTCTAGAACTCTCTTGATTGAGCTGAGCTAATTCCCTCTCAATGGCAGAGCTCTTTCATTCTCTATTGTCTGTTATGTATTCCCTTATGTATACATTCTCTGATTTCTGTTTGGCTATCAATTTGAATTAAAGTGTTTCCTTAGCTATTGACTATGTGTGCACATCATGGACTTAGTATTTGGTGAGAAAGGGGACAAACTATGGTTATAAAACTTGAGTACTTCCTTACCTTCCAAAATAAAGAAAAAGTGATCAGAAACAAGATTGAACAATCTGATCCCCTAGATTAATAATATTTGAAGGAGCAGGAAAATATAATTCTAGATTGAAATCTTGTCACTCTGAAGAGAACAAAGTGGTCTCTGGCGCCCATTTTGTGCTTCTCCTCCTGGTAGGAATTAAAATCTCCATTGGAGAAGGGTGGGAGAAGAAGAGGGTAGAAATGTCTATTCTGTCCCCCTTCAAGCTACACAACAGCCCTCACCATAGGTGGACCTCACTTATATTTGGGGTTTTACTATACACTTATAAGCCAAAGTATCACCTCACTGAGCTTCATGTTAACTCCTTTAAATTATTCCAGGATCATTGAAAAGTGCATTATTTTAGGAATTGAAATTGGAGGAGAGGGAAAGAAAAAACCAAGAGGTCATTGCAACTGATTTAAAGGTGCTAATTCTTGAAGAAGAAATACCCCATTCCTCTCAACTGAGTGGTTTTAAATCTCAGCTTATATATCCAACCAGCGACATATGGAGGGTAGAGAAAGAGAGAACCTCTATAACTTTTGGAGCTCCACTGTTTTTCAAAATTCCAAAATTGTTGGTAGTGGCCAGTCCAACACTGACAATGCAAATTTAATCAGATCAGCACTAGGGTTTAATGATTGATAAACACTCAGGAAAAAAAAACTGAACTTTTACCCTGGGCAGTGGTTTACTTTTTTAAAAACACAGTTAAAATTGATTTTCTAAAAAAAAAAATCCTGAGAATTACTTGGAATCTGAAATATTCATGCCTTGAATCAGGACATTTACCAGTTCTCAACATTATATATGGTGGGACTATGCTAGAACTACATTGTAAAAATAATTGAAACCATTTGAAAGCATTTTTAGGCATCTGTAAAATTTTTGATTAGGTATAAACTTATTGCATGTAAAATTCATATCAAGCTGTCAGTTTTTGTCTTAATGAACATGTAGATTTATCATTTTAAAAAATAATTCAGTCTTTCTAAAAGTGTAATGGCTTATCTCAAGAGGTTGATGGGTTTGCCTCCCTTGAAGGTCTTCAAGCAAAAGTTGGTCAATCATTTGTTGTATATGATATAAGTAAGAACTCCTTTCTCATATACATTGGACTATCAGATGCTTTCCACCTCTCAAATACTATGATTCTGTGAATAGAAACTATACATATGACAGTAACTATAAGACACTGTAGCCTTTAGAATGTCTCTTTCTCACATATGGAACTATTAAAAGGGCAAAGTATGGAGGAAAATCCTCAAGTGTTGTTTTTCAGGAAAAAAATTGGTCAGAGTTTCTGTTGTTAATGAGTAAGTATAAGATTTGCCAAAAAAAAAGAAGAAGAAGAAGAAGAAGAATACTTCCCTCTTCTCACAGTTATTCTCCTGGATTGCTTTTTTATTACCTCTCTAGATTCAATTAAATAAATTCAGCTTAATAAATATTTATTAAGCATCTTCCCTTTGCAAAACACTGGAATGTATGTGTTCCCTATAAGTCCTCATGCTTGGCATGTGAGATAATTTGATCCTGCTTTGTCTCTCTGCATGGCACCGAATTTTTTCTCCTTTTCCAGTCTTTTATCTAGCCATTCTTTTTTTTTTCAATATTAAAAATCCCATGATTATCAGGGTAATATTTTCTGAAAATCCTAAGAAACAAAAAAATGTGAATATAATCTTGATTATGCCATGCAAAATTATTACTAAGAGAACATGTAGTTAAGCCATAGTCATGGGATATTATTTTCCTGTGTCTTAAAATTCAAATGATATTTAAAATCCATAAAGAATCTTTGGCTAGTCAGAAAAGAACCTGTGAATGAGACATAGGTAGAGAGAGAATACATAAGCATACTCACAAGGAAAGAGGAAGATAATGGTAGCATTCAGATAATGATTTTCCATGGCAAGATTATTTTCTTTCCTTATTACTCATAAGATCCTAGACTTTTCAAAAACCTTAGTACTAATCCAGAGGTTATTGAAAAAGTTCATCTGACTTTTAGATTCCATAGCAAAGAGCCCTAGCAGCCTAGGTACAATCAAGGCTTGTAATACATAATCCAAATCTATTCATACATTCATCATATCCTGATTGTAAGTTAGAATGTTGCCTTTGTTCTTATAGATCCTTATGGTACTATCTTATATATTTCTTGATCAGGGAGCTAATAAATCCATTTGTCATTATGAGTTAATGATTGCTAAAAAGTGGCTAATCAATCAATAAGCCAACAAGTATTTGTTGAATATATATTTGTTATGTGCCCCTACAAGGTTGGATTCTGTGAGAGATATATGATAGTTGTAATATGACTGGGGACACAAAGTAATGCACAAATATTAAGTAAAGATATAAAGCTGTTTAAATTGTATGAAAGTATTATGAGAATTTAAAGACTGGAAAGATCATTGGGACTGGAATAGTCTTACAAGTCTTCATAGAGAAGTTGTAATTTGAACAAGCCTTAAACAATTTGGATAATTGAAGAGCTGAATAAGTAGAGTGAGGAGAGAACATTTCAGGTTAAATTTTCTTAATCACTGGTCAATCTACTTTAGTATGATTTGCTAAATATAAATTGAATATAAATGTCAAGTGGACCTTTTTCAACTTTGTTTATTAAATCTTATTTGTGGAATGAAATTATATTCTTTAAACAAACAATTGAATAATGTAAGGGAGATAGAGATTTCCCTGGGTCTAAATAAAGAAACAACAGTGTTAGGGGTGGAACCCAGATGAAGCTAGTCCCTTCGTGATTTAAGCTCAATACAAGAACTAAATGAAACACTCATAGGGCATTCAACAATTAACAAAAGGAAAATTATCTAACTATAGAAGAAGGATATTCAGCAAGGATGAAGTTTAAAGATACCTTGATTTGGTTCAACTAAACAAAGCTCAGTTGCCTGGCTTGTCCAGTGTGATCCACCATTGAAGCATCAGACAAAGCCTGTGCCTGGAAATCCTCATGACTGTCTTGTACTCAGGTGGTCAAGTAGTTATGGCAACAGCCTGAACCTTTAGTCCTGCACAAGTTTTAAGAATGGTCTCAATAACTTTTAAGGAAACAATTATCCTAATTTGTACAGAGGTAAGAAAGAGTAAACCCATTGTTCCTACCACAAGCAGCAATTCACCTAAACAAAAATGATCAACATGTACTCTCAGAACCAGCTTTCTGAAATCCATGGTGGAGTGAAAATGAATATTGGCTGTCAGTTTAGGGAATCCCAGTTTATTTGTGTGTGTGTGTGTGTGTGTGTGTGTGTGTGTGTGTGTGTGTGTGTGTGTGTGTATGATCTTGGACAAGTCATTTAACAAGTCCAGGCTTCGTTTTTGTTGGGGGGGTTTTCATCTGTGAAATAAGGAAATTGAGTTTGTTAGTCTCTACTGTCACTTCCATATCTAAACTAATGATGTTATTTCACAGGTGCAATAACATATTCCAGTAACTGTCCACCTAAGTGGTGCTGAATCAGGTATCTATTTTTTAGTCATCTGAAGTCATTACCAAATAGTAGCTTAACACTATTAACTTTCTTTTTCTTCTGGAATAGTCAGTCTTCAACTGGCATGCACCGATAAGAAACAATAATCCATTTTATAGCAAAACTTTTTATTATCACCATATAATTGATACTACAAGTGATATCTTTTACACACACCCCTTTTTTCTTTACATGATACAAGCATAAGTTAGAGAACTTTCTTAAGAGTTTGCAGATAACCCTCAAAATGGGGGGTTATATTATTTTGGGGTCACTTAGAGTAAATATATATCAAAGGGAAAAACACATGAATTAGTGTTACTTGATATTTTTTTTTTGGCAAATATTGAGAACTTTCTTGGATGTATCACACCTTCAACTAAAATGTCAGCAACAAGTCACAGGATATTGTAACATAAGAAAGCATTAAAATAATAGAGATATGGGGGGACAGCTAGGTGGCTCAGTGGATTGAGAACCAGGCCTACAGACAGGAAGTCCTAGGTTCAAATCTGACCTAGACGCTTCCTGGTTGTGTGACCCTGGGCAAGTCACTTAACCCCCATTACCTAGCCCTTACCACTCTTCTGCCTTGGAACTAATACCTAGCATTGATTCTAAAACGGAAGATAAGGGTTTAATTTAAAATTTTTATTTAAATTTTTAAATTTATTTTATCTTATTTTATTAGTTGATTTACAATATTTTTCCGTGGTTAAAAGATTCATGTCCTTCCCCTCCCCTTGCAATTCCACTGGGTTTTACATGTGTCATTGATCAAGAAGGTAAGGGTTTAAAAAAAAAGGTAATAGAGATATAGTATTTACTTCTCTTTTGCATTTAAATTTACATAAAAAATGAGGTAATCACCAGATATATACTGATTTTACCAAAATCTTCCATGTCAATGTGTACCTAGATTAAAAAATAAATTCCCAAACCCCTTTTGATGAAATTCATAAATTCATACAAATGAGTGTTTGAGGTTTTGCAGATGCTAGGTTAATGTGCTAAACTAAGCATTCTGGGTGCACAGGTCCAATTCTCAATGTCATCTAGGTTGTAGTCTTTGTTAGTTGAAGGCCTCACAGCTTGATCCATCCTTCAGCCATCATTCTTAAACTTTAGGAAGTCATTTATCTTTCCTCAAGCAAAATCAGGGTCTAGAGGTTTCCTTCCTGTTTCCTGTCTCACTGTCTACACACAGGAACAAACAGTACTCCACTTGGAACCATTCTATATTTTCTCATGAGGACAATCGTGCCAGATTGGGATGCGGGCTCTCTGTAAACAAATCTTGGGTATTGAACGTGGTGCCTGAGCAAGGACTTCGGTTTCTCCAGGGCCCATTCGTGCCAATCCTTAGAGGCATTTTTAGGCTTAGCATCTCTTTCCCTTTCCTTAGGGGAATGGAGAGGATGGGGAGAAGGGGGAGGGGAAAGAGGAAAGGGAGGAAGAAAGCTCCATCTCCTCAAGCCCGGGAGGCTATTTGGCAGAGGGAGGAGTTTGCCTTTCCTTTTCTCCCTCCCCCTAGGAAGGGGATTATGGTGTGGTAATCAGGCTTAACTCTCTCCGCCCTGGCTGCCATTTGACCCGCTCTGCAGTCCGCTGACGGCAGCTGTTGAGGGGCTTGGGGGAATGGAGGAGAAACATCTGGCACGGGAGTGGTCTCTTGCATTGGCCTCCTTGCTGTGGGCGAGGGGAATTTTCAAAGCCGGGACCAACGCTGGTTCCTAGCTAGCTATTTGCAGTCTTTTCTCCTTCCCCTCCCTCCGCTTCCTCTCCGCCCACCGCGGTCTTGCAGTTGGGCCCGCAGCCACCTCTCTCTCCCCCTCCCACCCCAACGCCAGCATCCCCAGGCCTTGGTGCTCAGCCATGGGGGACCTCCCGAGTCTCGTGCGCTTCTCCATCGCCCTCCGGATCCAGCCTAACGATGGCCCCGTCTTCTTCAAAGTGGACGGGCAACGCTTCGGGCAGAATCGGACCATCAAACTGCTCACTGGTTCCTCTTACAAGGTGGAGGTGAAGATCAAGCCCACCACTCTCCAAGTGAAGTGAGTCATATCGCTGGCCAGAAACCTAAGGGAGGGCAATGGCAGTGAAGCCCAAGACTAGCTGGGCGAATGGGGTGGGTATGATTCAGGTCGCTGCTACTCCAAGTGCAGCTAATATCTTTCCAGAATCCACTTAGCTATCCTCTGCCCCTTTCTCGAAATTAGCTGACTAAGCGCCCCCTCTCTGCTTTTTAGCTCTTTAATTGCCTTTTCTTTAGTAACTCTGCCCTCTCCATTGTCGCTGTAGCTAAAACAGGTTTCTCTAAATCTGCAGCAACCCTGAAAAGGAAATTGCTTTCCCACGAGCCCCACCACCCTTTTCTCTGTCTCTGTGTGTCTCTGCTATTGTGAGACGCTAAGGAGTAATTATCGGGATGGAGAATTCACTGCCTGGGTAACCTGAGGGAAGGATGTCTGTAGCAATTCCCCTGGTCCTATCATGCCCGATGAGGTTAGGCAAGCCTAAAAGGAAAGATTGGGAGGTGGACTTGAGGTTCCACAGTTTATCCTGAAGGATGCCATCTCATGCCCCATTGTGGGGATGAAATGGAGGAAGATGGTGACTAAAGCTGAGAAGCAGCTCTCACTCTGGGAGATAGGAAACAGGCCAAAGGGGCCCTCCTCCAATTCAGCCTCTAGCTTAGGCCTCAACCTACTGTTTTGCTTCATTTTCCTCCTTTATTTTCTGAGTTCTTGTTTTCATCCTGGTAATATCCATCACTTAAACTCAAAGCCATCCTGATAAGACTCAACTTCAATCCAGGCGCCTGGCAGCAGGAGGAAATGGGTTTTGTGCCTGTGTTCCTGTTTCTCCATAATCCTTTCTCCACAGCTGCATGATAATCCTTTTCACAGGCTTCTGGTTGGGATGACCCTGTTGGGCAGAGAGGTGTGGTGTTCCCCTGTCCCTAGGAGGGAGTCCTGGAGCATCACAAGGGTGAGGAAGGGTGAAGTCTCAATCCCCACTTTCTAGTCCTTACTGGTCTTCTGCCTTGGAACCAATACATGGTATTGGTTCCAAGGCAGAAGGTAAGAGTTTTTTGTACAAGCAGCTGGGAAAGAACTGGGCTGTAGAGTAATAAGGAAAAGGTTCCAGGACCTTTCTTTGGCAGGATTTTTTTGTAGAACTGACCAAAGAGCTAGCTTGTCTGATGCAGCTGCTTCTGTTGCCCTGATTCTATCATCAGCAGACCCTTATGGTTGTAAACATCTAATGCCCTGGGCAAGTCTGCTGTTGACCTTTCTTTTTCCCTTCTGCCTCTTCCTCTCCCATTATAATTGTCTTCTCTTTCACTTCTCTAAACCTCAGTAATAATAATAGTTTTATTTATAAAGCTCTTTAAGGTTTACAAAGCTCTTTAATCTCATTTGATTCTTGGAACTTGATTCCTGTGAGGTAGATTTTACAGTTAAGGAAGCATTTTAAAGTTGAGGAAATTGAGGTAGATAGGTTAAATGATTTTCCCAGGATCACACAGCTTAATAATTATCAGAAACCATATTTGAACTCAAGTCTTCCTAACTCTGGGTCCTGTACTCTATCCACTATATCACTTAGCTGCTTTAGAAAATAAAGTTAGACTAGATATCTAAGGTGTCTTGAAATCTAAATTCTTTAAGTGCTTTGTGACCCTTTATGGTGCTATAGTAATGATATATTGCTCTACTGGTCGAGACTTTCATTAAAAATATTTTTTTTACATCATCTACATTTATCAATCTACCTTTCTTCTAAGAGAGCCTTTCCTTATAATAAAGGGAATAGTTCAACAAAATTAACTATGTCAACCAAATTGAGCATCATATGTAGTTGTTTTTTTAAAAAACCCTATCTTTCATCTTAGAATCAATAACTCTGTATTGGTTTCAAGACAGAAGAGCAGTAAGGGCTAGGCAGTGGCAGGGTTCAGTGACTTGCCCAGGGTCACAGTGTCTGAGGTCAGGTTTGAACCCAGGACCTCTCATCTCTAGGCCTGGTTATTAATCCACTGAGTCACCTAGCTGCCTCCAATATGTTATGCAGTTTTTAATACCTAGTGTCCCACCTCCTCAAAGAAGAAGAGTTATATTGTCATGTACTCTCTCTTTTTTTTTTTGGCCACTTTTGGCCAACTGTTTTTATAACTTCTATTTTTATAAAAATCTCCAATTCCTAAGAGTTTCTACTACTGTGACAGGCCTGAAGAAAAGAAATTGAGGGTAAGTAGGACGGTTGGTATCAATGAATTATAAGCCATAAGAGCTGGAAGTCACTTTAGCGATCCTCTAGTCCAAAAGTTCTTAATGCCTGTGTGTGGTATGTATCCCTTAGGCCAGTGGTTCTCAACCTTTCTAATGCCGTGACCCCACAATACAGTTCCTCATGTTGCAGTGACCCCAAACCAAAAAATTATTTTGGTAGCTACTTCAAAACTGTAATTTTGCTACAGTTATGATTCAGAATGTAAATACCTGATATGCATTATGTATTCTCATTGCTACAAATTGGGAGGTTGAGAACTGCTGCCTTAGGCAGTCTGGTGAATCCTGTGGCCCCCTTAGAATAATGATTTTGTTTGCATAAAATTAAATGCATAAAATTACAAAGGGAACAAATTATATTGACTATTTTAAAACCAGCTCATGGGCCCCCAGTTAAAAAAATTTTAATCTGAAACAATCTCTTCATTTTATAGATGGGAAGATTAAGTCAAGAATAAGTAAATTGTCTTGAGTCAGCTTGTGATAATGGTAAATCTTGTACTAGAATCCAGATATCATGGCATCTGGGCCAGCGCTCCTTTTTCTTTACTATCTTCTTTTATTACCCATTCTGAGCCTTCATTCTGCTGCATGTGGTTACGGTATCTTGTCTTTTGCAGGGACATGACCATTGGTGGTGTACTTGTCCCATTAGAGCTGAAATCCAAAGAGCCTGATGGGGACCGAATTGTTTACACAGGGATATATGACACTGAAGGCGTGACCCCAACCAAAAGTGGGGAACGACAACCCATCCAGATCACCATGCCTGTAAGTCTAGTAGAGTTGTATGTATGGCTTGTTTGCTTTTTTTCTGGAATGTGGGGGATGGAAAGGGAATAAAGATATGGAAAAAGGGAAGGAGAAGAGAGAAAATGAAAAAATCACTAGTACGTTTCTCCTGGGAAGCCAACATGGAGTCCAAATGCTCTGAGAATGACTGTCATGGAAGAGAAGGGAGGTAGAGAATTAAGGACTTTACCTTCCCCATTACTTGAGCAGGAGAGTAAATCTGAACGATAACTTGGTCTTGTACAAACCTGAACCTTGTAGATGCCAAAGGAAACAATAAAAAGTAAAACCAAAAGGTATCTCTCTCCATTGGGACAAGTGAAATACATTGCTTTTCACTTGCTTTGACTCATCCATGTCAAGACTAACCCTGATAGCTGGTCAAAAAAAGTCTATCTTTAAGTATGTATTAGAAAATGTAAAATCCAAGATTTAGAACTGGAAAGAACCCATTGAATCCATTCTCCTTATTTTACAGCTGAGGAAACTAAGGCCTAAAAAGATGAGATGACTTGCCCAGGGTCACATTCTTGCATACTAATTCAGGATTTGAACCCAAGTCTTCTTGATTCTATGGCCAGGACCCTATGCCCTAAGCTAAGCTGATTTCATAGTGACCTCATTCGTATTGATATTCATGCTTGTTCAGTATCTATTGATATTAAATCAATTTTAGGCATAAAACATGAACACATTTTTATAGTCCCTCTTTATAATTCATCCTCATTATTTTTGCTCCATCTGTTCTCCTTCACTTCCTCAGGAACAGGCCAGCAATTGATCTTTTTACTGCAGTTAAAACAACCTTGAGTCCTACCTCATTGCCCAAAATGTCATCCTCTGCTCCTTATTCTCATATTATACATCTAATCTGTTGACAATCCTGTTGTTTCTGACTTCACAACATCTCTCATATGCAACCCTTTGTCTCCACTTACATATCCACAATACTAGTTCAAGTTCTTTTTGCCTCTTGACTGGAGTAATGCAATTGCCTTCTTACTGATTTCTTTGCCTCAAGTCTTTCCTCTCTCTGATTCATCCTCCATCTAGCTGTCAATGTAATTTTTTAAAAGTGTGAGTCCGAGCCTATCATGTACCCATACATACCCCTCCTAGGTGAGCTTTCTAATATGGGTCTAATTGTATTACTCCTCTGCTCAAAAACCTTCAATGGCTTTCTGTTACCTACTCAGAAATGTATGAGTACAAATTCCTTGGCTTGGAATTCAAAGCCTGCCAAAGTTCAGTTTCAGCTTGTCATTCTGCCTTAAATTTGCATTATTCCCCATCATGCAAAAGATTACATTACATTTCCATTCTTCAGTTTTCTCTTGCTCTTTTCCACTCTATAGATTGAATTTATACTTACAGCCCTTCTTGCTTGAAATGAACTCTCTGTATACCTCTACTGGCTGAAATAGATTCCTTTTTTTTAAAGACCCAGCTCAGTTTCCTTCTCTGATTTTTCCAGTGTGACAGCTCAGAACTAATTCCCTCCCAACTTCTTGCCTTCTTTTATTTCATATTTATTTCTTTGATCTGTGTTCTAATTTGTTTTATTCACTTGCATACTTGCTTTATTTCTTCCACCCAGAAAAAATTGTCCTATGGTTCTCTTCAGAGTATCCTCAGTGCCTGAGAGATTGATCACCAGATTGGCACTGGACAAAATTGTTCAGCCCAGGCAACTACTAACAACCGTTTTTCTTAAGTCTTAGTGAGGTTGTGAACACTGATAAAATCACAAAGTCTAAAAACATTGACATAGCGTCAGTGCAATATCTAGAAATTCTATATGCTTAATTGATTATTGTTACCATTGTAACCCTAATCAGAATTCAGGTCTTCTGATTCCTAATGTTAGTGGGTACTGAGGAGTAATCATTTACTGATAGGTAGCTCAGTGGATAGAGTTGCTGGATCTGGAGTCAAGAAGGACTAAGTTCAAATCTAGACTTGGGCATTTACTATCTATATGACCCTGAATAAGTCACTTAACCTCTATTTGCCTTAAACCACTAGAGAAGGAAATGACAAACCACTCCAGTATATTTGTCAAGAAAACCCCAGAGGGGGGCACGAAGAGTCAGATATCATTGAATGGCTGAGTAACAACAAAAATTTGTCTAGATACTTATAATGAGAAACTTAGCAGTAGCCATTTAATGTTAGGCATAATTTGTCTAATTACTAAAAAACTAATCTTCCTTCTCTTTCACATTTTGATATAAGGTATGTTAAACTTCTTCACACTCAGGAAACCTTGATGAATGGGAGATTCAGGAAAAAAGATCCTAAAATGAAACAACATATAATTTTAGAGGGAAAAGTTGTTTTTTTTACATCAAATTTTCCTAGAATTCTGAAATAAGATCTAGAAGTAAAAAACTGCCCACTCAGTCCATTTTATAAATTAGGAAACTGAGGTCCACAGAGGTTAAGTGATTTACCCAGACACACAGAACTAGTAAATATCAGATCCCAGATTTAAATATGTCATCTGACTCCAGACCACATGTTCGTTCTATTACACGACATGTGTGTGATGAGCAAACCTCACATTCCTGGGTTACTCCCTTTGAGAGGATAAATAGGCTTGAAGAATGTGATATACAGGATAGAAGCAATGAAAGATATTCAGGCTTCCTTGGAGAAGAATGGCAGCTTCTTAGGGTACCATCTGTTCTTCATAAGTTAAATTTGGCTGGAAAAAAGGAAACACTGAGTTAGGAAAGAAAAATATAATTTATAAGATTTCTTAGTGACTAGAGAAGACCTGGAATTAAAACCACAAAAGAATGACTAGAGAAGAAGATCAATGGAAAATAAAAACCAAAAAAATAAGGAGCAAAGAATCTCCAAAAAGGGGATCATCTCTCTCAAAGTGACATTCAATCTAGCCTAGCCTCAGTAAAATAGAGCCAAATTTTAAATAGAAACACCTAAAACCTCTTAGATCTTGCAGCTCTAAGTGTTGGTGTTACTGTCATCAGCTTTCTATTTTAGTCACTTATGTCATCGTGATAATTCTTAGATTTAGTTGCTTGGTGAGAAGTCAAAATTTGACCTAATGTCAATGCTTTAAAGTTATTTTTTTGGTAAACTTTGTTTTCAGAAATCTTTTCTATTATCATCAGCATTCCCTTATTTGTACAGACCCTTATTTACTAGCTGCCTAGTCTAAGGCAACAGCTTTTGACTGGCTTCCTCTCCTTCCATTCTCTTTCCCTCTCTTTTCCACTGTTTCCAGATTCATTTTCCCTTTGCACAGTTCAGGTCATGTTACCCTTCTGCTCAAAATTCTTTTTATCTACAAAATAGGTAATATTTAATTTAATAATAAATTGCTCCTTATTCCCTATGAAACAAAACTCTAAATTTGAATGCCTAGTGTTCAAGGCCCTCAATAACTAGATGCCACCCATTTTTTCCAACCTGATATACAATCCCTTTCAACACATGTTGTGCTCCAGATAAACAACTTGCTACCACTTCATTATTCGTCTGGAACTTCCTGACTTGAGTGCCTTTACTTATGTTATTCCCTTTGTCTATAATCTCCTCCCCCTGCCTAACTTTTGAAATCTAATAGAGCCAAAGTCAAATGACATCTCTTTCAGGAAGCCCTCCCTGATTCTTTTTCAACCTCACTAGTTTTCACCACTTTTCAACATCACTAGTCATATAGCACCTTGAACCTTTCCAATATTCATAGTCAGAGCAGTTTTACATTTATTACATAGTATTATAATGTTTGTGTGTGTTATGTCCCTTCTCCCACTAGATTTAAAATTCTATGAAAGGGACTCTTATCTAAATTACATCTATAACTCTTAGGGCTGAATATCTTTCTTTGTACACAATTGACATAAGTGATTGGCAATGGATGAATCAATGCTGTGTGGCCATAATAATCTTCATAACAACACTTACAATCAGCTCTGCAATATTTTAGGATTCTTTCTCCCAACCACTTAGAGTGGTTCTAGGCAAACTAGTCTACAAAGTACTCATTTTAATGTCCAAGAAAAACAACTAAAAACAGTCCATCTGCTGCATAGAGAAAATGAATCATAAAATCCAATAAGATATGTGCTTGTTACAAGCAAAAAATGTCCTGTTGATTGTTACAGAAATATTTGAAATTTTTAGTAGAATTTCAGGAGGTCTAAGGAATTTCTGGGCATCATGTGGTAATTTAAATGGGAATTAGGAGGCTCAGTGTATAGATAGCCAAGCTTGGAGAAAGGAGGTTCTGGGTTCAAATTTGGCCTCAGACACTTCCTAGCTATGTGACCCTGGCAAGTCACTTTACTTCAGTTGCCTAGCCTTTACCATGCTTCTACCTTGAACCCGTACTTACTGTCAATTCTAAGACAAGGTAAGATGAACTGCCAAATGTGTTCAAATTTGAACTGAGATTTTTCTGGCTTTACACTTAAAGCCACTTAGTTTGTAAAGGACCTAATCATATGGCTACCTCATAATATTTTGTTCGTGTCATTGCAGCAACTGTTATCCTTTGCAGACACCTCAAAAATAGCCCTCCTTTCCCAGTCTTACACATTGCTGAATCACTATTCACCATTACGAATATCACTATTAAGCTCCTTGCACAAGACATCATTGCTAATATCCTAAGAATTATTATACTCAATGTGTATATCTCTCAAGAACAGCGTCACAGTGAAGATAGAGGCTGCCTCTGAGATAGAATGGTTTGGAATCAAATTCTACCTCTTTCAAATATTGGCTGTGTGATCCTTCATGACTCACATAATTTCTGAGTGCCTTTTAACAGTTCTCTAAGATTACAAATTGTAGAAGTACCTACATTGGTAAAACTCATTAAGAATTAACTATAACAATGAAATCACAGCTCCAGGCTTCCCCAAAATAGTCTTCATTGCCTTTTGGTCACCCACAGTCTTGATTTGTCAAAAATAATAGTGTTCTACAATTTGGAGGTGAGGATAGATAGATAGATAGATAGATAGATAGATAGATAGATAGATAGATAGATGGATGGATGGACATATATGGGGGGAGGGAAATGGGTCATTGAGATCTTTTTCAAAACAGAATAAATGGAAAGGCAGAAACAGATGAGCAAGACAGCTTTAAAAGCTATGTATTAAATTTATTACACTTTAAAAGAGAGCCAAACTGTACATATCAAAGATATGTTTCATGTGAAATCTTTTTTCCTGTTCTAAGTACATGAAAATGCCCATTTTATTTGGTTTCTGTTAAGTTCAGAATCAAGTAAATAGAAGCTTATGGAAAATGTAATTACTCTGCAGTTTCCCAAATAAAATTCAACCTTCTCTTTTCTTCTTATTCAATTATGGGCCAAATTTTTTATCCAGATTCTGTGCTTTTCTAATATAGAATGCTCATAGACTATCTTAGTGGACTTCCATATAAATACAGGTCATAGCCAAGGAAACTGGAATTCTTCATCCACTTTGTTTTTCTTGGGTAGAATGTTAGGCTGGTCTGTTAAGTGGCTGTAGATAATGAGCAATATCCATCATTAAAGGAGATTAATTGGTATAATATAATATAGATTAAGTTCTTTTCCCTTCCCCCATCAATATGTGTGTGATATATATCTATTTATATACTTATCACATGTGTGTGATACACATACTTTATCCCTAAGCAGGAAGTGCTACTTGACACTCTGACCTTGAATTAAATGTATTATATGAAGCAGAATTTGGAATCTTTAAAATACAAATCCTAGACCCTTCCTCCTAAAAATCACATGAACCTCCAATAATTACTGTGGGTTAATAGCTTGTTGATTTTACCACCAACATTTTGGCAGCTTTGGGTTTTTGTGTTGATCCCTTTTTTGTGCCAAGTATATAAAGTCTCCTAAAGTGTTCATAAATTCTAAGTCATATTCAAATATTTATTCTTAGGGTGGAACAAGGACCATTCTGAAAAGCCATTTGGCATTATGATTTTTTAAATGTCTAAAATGTCCATACCCTTTGACTCAGAGATTGGCCAGACAAAAATATAACCCAGAGAGGTTAAGACAGAAAGATACTGTATACCCCAAAATATTTGTAGCAACATTTTCTGTGGTAGAAAAACTGGACACAAAGGTTCTTGTCTTTTGGGGAACAACTAAACAAACTGTGGTTATTAATATCATGGGATACTATTGCACTATTAAAAAGTTGAATATAAATTAGAGAAACATGGTTGGGGGAACATAATCAGAAAATAACATGATATAAAACTAAATATTGCTTGAGAACAACTGTAGCTCTTTTTCTGAAATTCGAAGCTTCCATTTAATTCTGAGCCCTGTGGTACCTGTATTACAGTCCCTCTAAGAGAGGTAGTGGATAGAGAATGGATTTCAGAATCGGCAAGCCCTGACAATGAGTTCCTTGTCTGACATATTGGCCATGCAACCTTTTGAATGCCCAAGGCAACTCTTTACCTGGAGTTATCACATGTACAGTCCAAAACAAGCAAATAAACAAAAAACCTTCTAATGGATTAAACTATGAATAATGTGGAGACAAATACCTCCCAAGCAGCACCTTAACTGAGTGAAAAAAGGGTCACACAAAATAATACTTCCTCATGATTATATACCCTTTTTGCTTGTCAAGAACTTTTTACATTGCTTTTTTTCATTTCATCTTCTCAACCATCCTGTGAGGTTATCGATAAGACAAGTATTATACTCATTTTGCAAATGAGGAAGCTAAGACTCAGGGGTTAAATAATTTGCTTAGAGAAACTCATCTAGTTATAGGTAGAACCAGAACTAGAATTTTGATCTCTAGTCCAATGAAATTTAACTATATACCTCCCCTGGAGACATAAGTCAGTAATCTATTTAAGGGGTCCCTTCTTTGACCTAAAAGCAAAGTGTCCAGACAGAATTTACAACAAAAACAATGTTGCTTAGGAGTAAATTATTCCGTATGTGAACAGACATAGATCGTAAGTGTGGTGAGATGTGTTCATTCCCTCCCATCCTCAACTCCAAGATTCCTATATTAAGTGTTTTTCCACATGACACTATAATGGGAAGAAAGCTCTGTTTACATACCCATGGTTAGGGTTTTGTGAACTTAAGAGATTCCAGTCACTGTTTCTAATCAAATATAGGAATCATAAGGAAGGTAAATTTCACAAAGAAAAAAAATATTTGATCCCTAAGTGGATCAGAAGGGCTAGAACTAGGGTGGGGGTTATGGTAGAGGATATTGTTTTAGGACACCCTGGGGAAATGTTTGGAGAACTTCTGACCTCCCTTCTTCTTTAGCAGCAGCAGCAGCAGAGTCTTAGAGCTTTGACCACACGCCTTTCTCTTGGCTGGTGACAAGTCTAGGGATGATGCCAAGCTACTACTCCCCACCCCCACCTTGGGAGAGGGTCGAGGATAAAATAAGGACAGGGATCTTGGTGCTTTATGTCAAAGTCTTGAAATAGCACAAGGAGGGCTGCATCTGGGTCAGTCTAACCCAGCGGGCACTCGAGCATCTGCTGAGTGGACGGTGGGATATTCCCTACTCTTCTAATCTCCTGAAAGAGCTCCAATGGATCTCCCTCATAGGACAACTTTGCCTGCTTGCCTAGGAAGTTTTCATGGTTTGCTTTATGGAGGGATATTTACTTCTTGAGTCATGTATGGTATCTTAGTGTTCGTTTTGTATTCAGCACAGTAGGGAATACACATTAAGCACTCAAATATTTGGTGAATTGTATAGTACAACGTTTTTCATCTTGGTTGCTCTTGTGGGACCATGTTAACAAATCTTCAGCAAAATAAACCTTGCAGTAGCCTATATAAATTAGGAGGCTCTTTTTTTTTCCCCAGATTTCAATTGAATAATTTTATTTAATTTAGAATATTTTTTAGGAGGCTCTTTAATAACTTTTCCTAAATACTTAAGTAGATATATGATCTCCTTCCTGTGGATACTCCCCATCCTTTATGACAAAAGTCTCTTTATGCCTTCTAATCCTATGATTTTTGCCTATGTCTTTGACAGAGAAAACAAATATTTATTAAGTGCTCACCATGTGTCAGATACTGTTTCAAGTGCTAGAAAATAAAAAGTCTGGCCTCAAGAAAGGTTACATTTCTAGCAGAGGAAGAGAGAGTACATAAAATGGAGCTGAAAAGGGGAGAGGGGTGGTATCAGCATGGGGAAGTCCAGACAGGACCTGAGAGAGGAGCCAAAGAATAAGCAAGGGACTGGCCTGGGCACCTCCTCAAAATAGATGTTTATAGAGGACCTCATCATGGCATTTTCCAGCATAAAAATTCTTCTGGGTATGGAGAAATTTGGAAAATCAAAAACAGAGCTAGGAAAGGAATAAAGGGAGAGGAGACACCAAATGTACCTTCTTCTGAGATTCTTTAATTCTGAGATTCTTCTTTAAGTTTTAAATTTTGTGGGTATGAATGTAACAGTTAGGCAATTAGTCTATTGAACCTTCCTTTCCTATATAAGTCCCAAGGCCATATGTGGCTAGCTTAGCTCTTTTTCTAGTAATATACATTCTTGATGCATCTCTTCTCCAACTTCTTACAACCAAGCCATTACTAACAGTATACTCTTAGCCAATAACCACACTGTGTCTTTCCTTTGTTCTGGAAGTCACCTGAAAGCTTAAAATCATTAGTGTGTCAAAAAACATAAAGGCTAATTTTCTTTTAAACCCTTACCTTCCATCTTGGAATCAATACTGTGTATTGGCTCCAAGGCAGAAGAGTGGTAAGGGCATGGCAATGGGGGTTAAGTGACTTGCCCAGGGTCACACAGCTGGGAAGTGTCTGAGGCCAGACTTGAGCCTAGGATCCCCCATCTCTAAGCCTGGCCCTCAATCCACTGAACTACCCAGCTGCCCCCTATAAGGCTAATTTTTAAAGTATGGCTATATTTTAAGAATAATTTTATTCTGCATCTCACAAAATTAGAACAGTGGAGAATTGGAGAAGGGAAGGACATAGTGATAGTGATGGAGGAAAGGATTGGAGAAAAAGCATCAAGAAAACAGTAGCTACTCAGAAGCCCAGTCCTACTACTGATCATCACATGAGAAGTTCATTTCTAACTTGGAACAGAGAGCCCCACCTTAGGCAGCCACACCTAGAAGAGATATCCAACTGACTTGAGCCTACTGCAGCTTATCAGTCTCAAGCTCAAGCACTCCACCACCCTTAGCCACCACTGTAACAGACAACCAAAAGAGATGCAGAAAGAGAACATAGATAAATGTAACAATTTTGAAACTAAAATGCTATATTGTATATATATGCATTATATATACATATATTAAAATGAGTTTATAAAACAGATTCATGGTTTTACATATGATATCCTTTTTTGTTCTTTATACATGAAAATTATGTACTTGAGGGCAGCTAGGTGGCTCAGGGGATAGAGTCAGTCCTAGATATGGAGGGTCCTGGGTTCAAGTTTGGCCTCAGACACTTCCTAGCTGAGTGACCTTGGGCAAATCACTTAAGCCCAGTTGCCTAGCCATTACCTTTCTTCTGCTTTGGAACCAACACTTATATAAGTCTAAGACAGAAGATAAGGGTTTTTTAAAAAGAAGGATAATGTGTATTTTGGGGTTTTTTTAAGTTCAGAATATAAAATTATTAATTTAAAAAATCCACCAATCCTTCACTTAGATTACTTGCTATCAGAAATTTGTCTAGGAATAATGCCTTCATTGTGTTTGTTTGACACTAGATATCATTATCTTTTCTAAGCAGTAGCTACTCACAAGCTCAATTCCACTATTGATCATCATGGAAACTTAGATTTCATTTCCAACTTGGACCAGTTAGCCCCACCTTGGGCAACCAAAGGATACCACACAGTAGAGATATCTAATTAGTTTGAGCCTACTGCAGCTTATCACTCCCAAGCTCAAGCACTCCATCACCCTTAGCCTCCACAGGAGCAAGAATCACAGGCATGCACCACCACACCTGGCTCTTTTCATCACTTCTCTTAGCAAAATAGTATGCCTTTGCAGTCTTATAACATCATTTGCTCTATCACTCCCAGTTGATAGGTACTCCCATACTCCTGTCTTTGGTCTTTGACACCACAGACAAATAACAATTTTGACTAATGTTAATGGTTCTTCATATTCGCCGGCTGTATACACACTGTAGAACCACCTTAGCATAATATATTTTGCTCTATGTGGTTATCCACCATTACAACTTCTCCCAAGAAACTTATATATAAGTTTGTATAACTTTCATGAATCTCATTATTTTTGAAAACTCTAATATACTTCCTAGATTACAAAATTTCAGAGATGCCCAAAATTTAAAATAGGATCTCTAATTCCTCCTTAGTAATATTTTTATTGTCTCCTCCAGTCAAGAGTCAATCAATCAATGGTCTTAAATGTGCAATTCTACTTCTAAAATTCTAATTTAGAATTTTAAAATTGATAATATTTAGATAGATAAAATAAGACATTAAAATAAATAAGACATACTGCCATGACTTTTGAAATACACTTTTCCACTTGTTTGTTAACTTGTTTAATTCCATTGGTTAAAAAGCAAAATATTTGGAGCAAGATTTTCCCTTCTCTTTTATGTGTTGACATAATTATTTTTGTTACTAATTTTATAATTCTTAAAAATTATTGTATTCAGAGGTGATTGTTAGCTTTTTAATGGAATTGAATGTGATCCTTTGAAAGAATAATTAGGTTGGAATAATAAAAATAATTTCATTTTACACAACTTTGATTTATAAGGAATCAGAAAGGTACAATGGGAAAAGTGCTAGAGTTAGAGAGTTAGAGAACTACCCATGAAGTCTTGAGCAAATCACTTCTGCATTCTGGGCTTGGTTTCCTCAATCATAAAAGAAGGAGTTTGGACTCTCTAGGGTCCCTTTCATTTCTGCATTTATGACACCATGTATCAGAAACCTATCTTTACACAAAATGATGACCTAGTACGTATGAAATACATAGTCAATTTCATTAAGTACTTTTTATGTACTTTATAAAGTACTTATGTTCCAGGCACTTTGCTAAGCACTGGGGATATTAAAAAGGACGTAAAAGTACTGTCTTTGCTCTGAATTCATACTTTAGTGAGAGAAACAACATGTAAATATTTACAAACATGATGTAAACAGAATAGATGACAAGTAGCAGAGCAAAAGATAAGTCTTACGGTTCAGAACCTTGTTGTTCTAAGACAAAATTCCTGGTCTGTTTGCCGGTAGCAGTAAAATATGTTTCTTATTGACTGTTTTCTCTTTCTCCAGTTCAATGATATTGGGACCTTTGAGACCGTGTGGCAAGTCAAGTTTTACAATTACCACAAACGGGATCATTGCCAGTGGGGAAGCCCCTTCTCTGTCATTGAGTATGAGTGCAAGCCCAATGAGACGCGCAGCTTGATGTGGGTGAACAAGGAATCTTTCTTGTGAACATAAGCCTGATATTGCTGGACAATCTCTTCAGAAATCTACCTTAACAAAATTGAACCCACAACCAGCACAAGCCTTAATTAAGGCCTACTTTGACTGCTGCTCTCTCTCATTGGATACTGGTAACACATGAGTCTCAAACTTTTTGGAGGTATAATCCTCCCCTGATGCAAGCCCCTTCCCCTCTTGTTGCAGATCGTGAGGCAACATCCCTGACAAAACAACACCTTTCTCTATTTTGCATCTATGTACTTGCCCCCAAGGTACTTGGTCATACCATTGACTGCCTCTGGCGATCGCCAAGCAGAAATGCAAGTTAGATGTTGTGTATTTAAGTGGTTCTGTGGACTGTTGTGTTTCTTGTTTCCAAGTTGAATGACTTCTTCCTTTCTATTCAGTGTTGTAAATTGTGTTTGGACCTTATTCACCATGTGGAATTTGGTAACATGTACCCCTTGCTGCTTTAGACTCTGGAGGGATTTTTCAAAGCAGGCTCTTTGGAAAGGTATGAACTACAACAAGCAATAACTAAAGTGGTTTGCTAGGCAGAGTCCCTTATTTGTATCTTGGCTTTGTGGAAGTGGGCTTGCAGATAGATAGCATTTTTCCTTTTTTTTTTCTCAGATGTAAAATGAGATGGCCAAAATGGAAGGAACCTCAGAGAGAGCCTAGTTCTATAACTAGGCTCCTATAAGTAACTAAAATCTAATCCAACTACTTCTGTGTGGGGATTAAGAGATTGTCAAAACTCTGCTTTTTGCAAGCCAGTTTACCTGAATTTTGTCATATTGCCCCTTAAGAAGTCCTGGTTATATTGCCTCTGTGGTTGAGACCTGCATATTAATAGCATCACTACATTCCTCCCTCATGTGAACTTTGTAAAACTATATATGGAATTGTAATCAACTTTTGATCTTTCTAATAAAGGAATTGGAAAGTATACTCTTATTTGCTCTCTTGATTTGGATAATGACCCTTTTGGTAAGGCAGATATGACTGTGCCACTAGTTGCCTTAGCTCCAATCCATTCACTTACGCTTCAGGGGGCATATAATCTAGACCTAAAAAGCCAATTATCATTCCAACTGCTAAATAAAAGCTCTCTGGACCACATCTTCCAGAGCCTACCTACTGCCCTGCCTCCTACCTGCTCAGTGAAAGTGAACATATAGTCATCCCCTCACTGGTCAGTACCTCACAACTCCTTAGAAGAGACTCATCCACATGGCCTCTAGAGCTCATAATCAATAGATAATAAGGACCTAAATCCACAACACAGGTCAACAGAAAACCTTGGCTTTGTTCCTATTACAGGAAGTTATTCTGATAGATTAAGGTCCAACCAGAAAGCGAAGCTTCAAAAGATGGTTATTAAGGGGGTGGGGGAGAAGAGGAAGAATCCACACCACAAGGTGGCTTCAAGTTGAACCAAAGGAGACTCTGTAGGATCCTTTGGGATAGAATCATGGGCATTTGAGGGGGATGCCCAATGGACAACTTCAGTTCTCTTCTGAGGGGAGTTAGGGAATAGTGAGAAGTTTGAATGACTTTAGGATCCTGTGGAAAGGTGGGACCCACAAGGAGAAAGATTTACATTGATTGCTTTTAAATAATTGTGAGTCTTCTGTGTGTTTTCTGCATTTGTTTTATAGGTTCCTATGAGTATACTCATTTTCTGTGGGGTGAAATAAAGTCTGTTCTGCACCCACTATGCATTTATTGCCTTGAATGCTTCCATAGAAGCTGATGGCATTATTAGACACATTCACAGAAACCTAGCTATAATTCAATTAAATTCAACAAGCATTTATCACAGACACTGTGCTAAGTATCTGAAACATAAAGACTGAAACAAAACAATTCCTTATACTCTTCTGGAGTGGAATATGTACAAAGACAAATACAAACTAGAGACAATATAAATACAATGAAACTTCATCAAGATAATGGAAGAAATTTGATGGCTCAGGAAATACCTCTCTAAGAAGGTAGTACTTGTGCTGGCCGGCTAAGGCAGCCCAAGCTTTATTCCAAGAGGAAGAACATTCTGGGCTTGGGGGAAAAACCAGTGAAATCATGGATGTGGAAAATGGAAGTTCTCATTTGTGGAACACAAATAGGCTAGTTTGGCTGGGTTGAAAAGTATGCAAAGCAGCATCATGTGAGATATATAAGATATGATCAGAGTTCCCTGATCAAACTCTGAGTGGAGAAAAAATTCAATCAACCTCTTAAGGCTATCCCTGACCTTGATTTCAATCCTGATGAGCTCAAAGTTTTGTAGGCATATCTCACAGAAAGAACTAAAAAAGACAGGAATCATTCATTTATTTGTTCATTCATTCATTAACCATTTATTAAGCACTTAGTATGTACTAGATATATTGGGCAAAAGGGATAAAAATAGAAAAATGGATTACTCCCTACCTTCAAGAAGCTTAAATTCTATCCTATAACTTTAAAGAATTAAGTGCTTAATCCCAATCTACATCCCCTACCCTCTTTGGTGAACCCTTGGAGTTCAAGTGCCCAGAGGGTAAATTCAAACTGTCTGTGGGCTCCCCCACCCCCACCCCCACGATTATGGGAGAGAGTTAAGGGAGAAAGTGCTTGCTTTAGTGCTGGACATAAGGGTGGGGCATGCAAAAAATGTCTTGGGGCACTGGGCAGAGGGGGAGTGGAACAGCTCCCAATTGCCAGCTCTGTAGGAGTGCATGAGTGCCAATGCTGCCCTATGCTATAGGGCCTATAGCATAGTATCTTACCCATATGCTTGTATTATTTAGAATGTGTGCCCTAAACTACATTTCCCACAATTTCCTTATCTTTTTCCATGTACATGTCATTGGTTAATTTCATATTGAGTTTCAGTTTTGGCCAGTTGGCTCTCTCACCTGAGCTAGCTCTCACTGGCTGGACTCATGTGGAGGTAGGGAGTGGCTGGTTTGGTTTCTCTGGATTTTACTTTCCCTTTGCTCTAAGTTGATTTTAATAAATAGTATTAAACATAATACTTGGAGTATTAGATATTAATTTTAATCTTTACATGCTTTTAGTATGGTGTCTCACAAATAGGAGTCATTCAAAACTCTAATGTACAAAATGTTCACTTAGTTAAAAGCACAAGATACATGATAACATTTCTATTTTGTCTATTTTTGTATTTATTATTTTGATAACATTGTCTATTTTGTCATGTCTTTTAGATTTTCTAAAAATAAAAACATCCCTTGAAGGACACTCTTGGCAGGTAAGAAGGAGTTTTAACTGATTGTTTTTGACTATCCATTAAGCCTGCAATGGCAGAGAAAATAAGGTTGTATCACTTGAGTTATTATAAATTGGACATTACAGGCCAAGTAATATTCAAAAAATTATTAATACTTTTCTTCTCTTTGGCTATTTTGATTGCAATCAGGATATGTTGCCAATAAATGACAACTCACATATGACTTTGTCTATCCAACAGTCAGTCTTCTAATAGATTCAATAAGCATGACAAGAATTCTAGAGCATATTAAAAATAGAATCCAAAGCATATTCAATTCTTCAGGGTCATGTTGATGAGGCACAAAATATTTATAAGAATTTCCATTTGGAGAGGATGGTTTATGACATCATATGAGAAAAGATAGGTTTTTACAAATTATATTGTAAAATGATCCATATCATTCATACAAGTAATTAAAAGATGTAGACAATACAAGATCCCACTGGGTTTACTGAGCATAAAAACATTGGTTGGATAAAGCAAAATGCTACCCTACAGGCTCATCTTCAAGTTATGACTTAGACATATATTAAAAATTATGTAAGACTCCTTCAAAGTAGTATAATGGGAGTAGGACTGGTCAATGAGGGTTCAGTCCTTAAAATGAGGGTTATTGCCCTTCCTGGTGGGTTATACTGAGAATGTGCAGACATCATTTGCCTGATTCTAATTGTAAGAAATTAAATTTAGGTTTTATGTTAAATTTGAGAATTCTAAAGTAATATTGTGGCCAATTTAAAGATTTAAAGATAAGTCAAAAATGACTTAGTAGCTTTATTTACAAAGAGGTAGAAAGAGTAAAAATGGAAAAGGTAGCTAAAGAGCTAGGTTTTAACAAGCCTACTAGTCCTTCTCTGGTGAAGTAAGCCTCAGCCCCATAGGGGCTTCCCCACGTCTGGTGGTGTCTTCAGCTAGAGTTCCACCAACACAGCCTCCTCCAAAGCCAAGGCGGGAATCTCTGGAACCAATCTCTTCAGAAGCCAGGAAAGGAAGGTCAGTTATTCATCCACCCAAGATGAACTCCAAAAAAGACCAAAGGCTAAATACCAAGGCGAAGTCCTCCAACACCAAAGTCCAAAGGAGAAGATCCAAGAGTAGTCCTCTAAGAAGCAATCCAAGAGCCAAAGTCTAAGGTTGAAGGTTCCCTTGACAGGAAGTTCAGGACTTTTTATAGTCCTTTTCCTATATCACTTCCTGACCCTTCCTCCACTTTGTGGGATACCAATTGCAATCTTTTAATTTGCCCAACACTGCCCAGGGGTAGGGCAGTGGCCTCTGGAATTGTCACCCACTTTAGTAAGAGACTTGCAAATCTCTTACCTAGTGTTAAGTAGACCTTTTTAAGTTTTTGACTGATTAATTTAAAAATTGCTGATTGATAGATAGAAAGTTTGATTTACTCTTCATACAATACAATATGTAGAACTTTAGGAAGCTGGTTTCCAGCCATGAGTGATGAAAGGGTAGAGCAAGAAGAGTCAGTCAGTGACTCAGGAGGTGCTGAAAAGAACTTAGTTCATATACAAAAGCGATAACCTACTGATCTCTCATTCTCTTGTCCTTCTTGGCAGTGACAAAAGCAAGAATTGCTCTGATTTGCTATGTAAGAGTTGTTATTTACTTTTTTTGATAATGTGATGATTTTTAAGTCTTAGAATATTGCAAAACTTCCTAAATGATATCTACAGTGGCTCAAAAGGCCTGACTATTCACACACAGAAAGATCAAGTGGATGAGGAATGTTTATTGTTAACACAATGATATGCAGTGGATGGACAGTTCAGAGAGCTAGTCCATTAATATATACATATATTAATACAAAAATTAAAAGGCATTTATTGTTTACTATGTGCTAAGCAATGGGGATAAAATATGAAGTCAAAGATAGTACCTTTCTCAAGAAGCTTACTGTATGTAACCTCCTATAGTTACATCTTAAAATTCTCATGGGTGGACACTTGAGAAGGAGATTGGAAACTGAGGGAAAATGGATAGAGAAGAGAAAGAGAGAGACAAAGGAATAAAGACTCAGAGACAAGGAGTTAAAAAATATGGGCTACATCTTGCCATGCCCCTCCGATGGTATTGAGAGAGAGTTCTACACATGCTCTCAAACTTTTATTGGAGAGTTTAGAAATGTGGAATGGGAGGTAACTAATGAACATTCGACATGGCATAGGTTTTAACATTGGTTGAATTGACAATCAAAGAGGAGGAGGCTAATCAAGCTTGTGACTTGGTAAGGAATGTAGTCTAACAATGTGTAAGCCAGGATCCTGTGGCGAACAATGTCCACTCAGGAACTCTTTTGACCTTTGGACTGAATATTAGGAAATACGATAATCAATAAGTAACATGATCATGAGTGTGGCATATGAACACATAAGATACAATATCAATACATCAATAATACTTCCACAATGCTAATATACCTGGTATGCTACACTTACATTTTAATGGGAGAAATAATAAATATAAGGAAGTGATGGCTATGGAAGAGCAAGATGCAATTACATGTAAACACACACATATACCCAAACAGACCCCAGAGAGACCATGAATTAGGTTCAATTTAATATAGAGTGAGCTAAATTTCATTTGGGATTTTTACAATGTCTTTTATTGTGTCCAGATTCTCCCTGAAACAAAAGCCCCTCTTTTTAATACTAATATATTCTTCTGGTGATATTGTTTGACTGAGAGTCATGGAATTGCTCTTCCAATGTCATTGAAAACTTAATTACAGATCAACCACAGAGCAATGCAACAGTGAGATATCTATACCATATTACTAATCAAGATTTGCACAGAAAACTCTCAGCAATACAACTATCAGAGACAATTCTGAAAGACTTATGACAAAGGATACTTTCCATCTCCCATGAAAGTGCTGTTGGAGTCAGATGCAGATCAAAGCATACTCTCTTTCACATTAGTTTATTTACAGTTTTAGGTTGAGATTTTGGTTTTATATGAGTAATCTCTTACAACAACAATGACCAATATAGAAGTGTGTTTTTCAGGATAAAACATGTATAATTCAGATCAAATTCCTTACCGTCTTCAAAAAAGGGGAGGGAAGAGAAGGAGGTGGACAATTTGGATCTTATAATTTCAGAAAATGTGTGTTAAAAATTATAATTACATGTAATTGGGAAAATAAAATATCCAAATTAAAAAAAAAGATTTTCATAGAAGAACTATAGACGATATCATTGGAAATATGTATGACTGGAAAAGGAAATAATTTGGTCATTTAGTAACTGTGAGGGATAACAGAAGGGCAAGCCATGTGTTCCATTGATCCATATAATAAGTGGTCTAGAGACCCCTAGCTCAGGTGAATTCATTGCAGAGTATCTATAAGACAGAGATAAGAGTCATACAGGATAAGAAGGCAAAGATAGTTTGCAATCAGCACCACGAATGGAGAAATAGCCATATTGATGAGATCAATGGATCTAGTGAAGTAACAAGAAATTTAAAGAAGTAAAAAATGGCTTCATCTCAGATAGACACTCCAAAAAGTTTTGTTTCAATCCATCATCATGGCTTGGATTTACCATTGAGTTCTCAAAAGTCATACCAGGGAAATACAAACTATGTAGTCCCCTATCTGTACGGTAAGTCCTACCAAGACAATAAACCTTAGGATAGATGTTCAGGAGGTGGTCAATAATAGAGAATTCAAGCAGGATACCAAGATACCCAATCTCTGACTATACTGAATCAGAAAAATGGGGATATTATACCTCTTAATACCTATATCCTAGGATCATTGTGAGGAAAGACCTTGACAATTTTTAAATATTTCAAGTCCTTGTTATTTCCTTAATGTGAATATTCCATTCACCAAACACTCATGACAATCCCTTAATAATTCAGTAGATGGCCTTCAGAAGTTTTGATGGCCAACATACATTACTCAGAGGGAAGTCTAGTGGTATGGCTCTCTGAGTTACTTAGATTTATTCTCACTGGATATATACTCAAAATCTTCCCAGTTTGTGAGGACATTATAGAATCTGCTTTCTGTTGATATAGCTTTTGAGAAACCAAGAGCATGTTGAGGCATCATCACAGAATCTTGGAATTATAAACAGTAATACATTGATTCTGAATTTTTGCTGTCATCTAAGGAATGTTAGCCTCATTTGAAAAAATTCATTATGTACCAAGTAATAAATTTCTTAATTTCAGGAACTCATAAAGGCTTTCTTTTATGGAAAGGAAGGAGTTATATCAGGAAAGAGCACGTTATACTAATAAAACCATTAATACTTAATGTATTAAAATAAATATTTAATAGAAATCTAGTATCCTCCAGAGAGGAGAACATAATTGTCTTAAATGTTTGTTTTTTAATTTTCTTTTACTAAAGTTGTATCTAGTAATTCTAATTCCTAGAGCAAATTCACTTCAGGGCAAGGGTAAAGGTCGAGGATAGGAAGAAACAGAAACATAGATGGTGCTACTGGGGAGAATAGCATGTGCTGCTGTTGGCTGCTGTTGCTGCCATCACTATCGATTCCATCGCTGATGCCAGGTGTCACATATTGCATAAACACCTGAGGCCTAACAGTGAAACTTGGGCAGTCCATCCTAAACAGATGCAATCACACCGGTATGGTGGTGAAGGAAGACAGGTCCAAAAACAAGAGCATGATGATGGTGGAATTCTCAGGATTAGAAGAGAGAGGTGGTTATGTCAGGTTGCAAAAGACCAGTAGAAAAATACATGTGGTGTGAGTATGGGTGTGGGGATGGTATACACACACACACCCCTATACCTATACAAACATGGATGAATTAAAAAGCATTTATTAAGCACTACATGCCAAATTCTTCTGAAAGAAAGCATATTCTTTCTCCATGTTGCTTTCTGACTCCATGTTGATCCTTTGGGGCAAAAGTCCAGTTTTCACCCACAAAAAGGTTTCAACTTTATTTTTCTTTGTTATTTTTCAAATGTGAGTTTAGATAGCCTTTGACATTCCAAATATTTGATATGCTTAGGAAAAAAGAAAAACCTAATTTTACTAAACCAGGACGGAACCTTTGGAAAACATGGAGTCTTTAACAAAGAGTACCCACATGAATAAACATGTTCTTGCACAGAGAATGTGCTGTATTATGGAGAGAGAGAGAGAAGAACGTAGAAAAAGATATCCTGATTCTAGTCCTAGTTTTACTATTTTGGGGAAAGTCGTTTTGGGCCTCAATTTCCTCATCTCTAAAATAAGGTATTTGGATCAGAAAATCTTTTATAGTTGCTCTTGGCTCTAAAGTTCTATTTTTTTTTTCAAAACTTATATCATTGCTTATCTTTCCCTGGGGCTTGATTTCTAAATCTATAGGTGAGGCTAAATAAGGGGATGTGAAGAGGTGTTGAAAACTTGGAAAAACAGTAAATCTCTTCAAGTGATTTGGCATGTTAAATGATCTCCCCCGCTTAGACTGTTCTACTTATGACTGGACTTTAGCCCAGACTGGCTACTATTCACAGAGCTTTGCTCCTACTCTTAAAATCTGAGTACTCAGCTTTAATGAAATGCTGAGTGGTCATATTGCCCCTTGGCCATCTGGAAGAGCTATTTTTATACAAGTTATAGTCATGTCTCTACTTCTCAGGATCAGGTAATTTCCCCTTCACTTGAGGAACTAGCCCTTCTGATTAGGACAGTAACCAAAGCACCTCAAACTGGTGACTTGCATTTCTATATGATAACATCTCACTTATCTGGAAACCTCAACTATATGGCACACAATTAAGAACCTGGAAGAACAGGTATGCCTTTCCTTCCTACATTATTTTGCTCCCATGCCAAAATAATTGTGGAATATCATTACCATACAAAAGAGGAAATGGAATATAATGGAAAGAATGTTGCACTTGGAGCACAGACAGATCCATATTCAAGTTTTATGACCAACACTTAATAGATTAGTGCCCATGAGAATGTCCCTTATCTCTAAACATCAACTTCTTTCTCTGTAAAATTTGGGTAATACTTACAGTGCCTACCTTTAATTTTTAGGATCAAATATAATAACATTTATAAAGCACTTTGGGTACCTTAAGGCACCATATAAAATATTAGCTATTATTATAACCAAATCCCATTACAATATCTCAAAATCCAGTCTTATAAGATTATCTTATCTGCATCTTGTATAGTTGGTTAAAATCAATGTTAACGCATGAGTCTTGCATCCTTTGCTTATCGTTGATAAGTTGCAAGGATCATGCTTACATACACTAAATGAGATGGTAAATTTAGATGTGGGAGATATTTTACAGGTCTTGGAGTCCAGTCCTTTCAGTGAATAAAAGTTAGAAGCCCAGAGCAGTTTAGAACCTTGGGCAAGGTCACAGATACTGTCCCAATGAAGTGGGATTTGAACCAGGTTTTCTAGATTCTGTGAACACCATTCTATTCACTATATTATGTTTTCTCTCTGTAAACCTTAAAATTTCTTAGACTTATAAATGTTGGAAATTTCACCATTGGGAAATTTCATACTTGAAAAATTTCCTATTGATAGTGGGTCTTGGCTATTGGAATGTGAAGCCCATTGGCATGGGAGGTTCCTCCTCCTCCCTTCTTAAGATTACTTTAGGACAGAAACCTTTTGCTGAACAATGGAAAGGACTTTGACCTATGCTTAAGCATAGAACAGGAATTTCTTTGAGTCATGATTGATTTTAGAATTAATACAATGAGGGTGGAGATTGATTCCAAATATCTCCATTGTATCAATTCTAAAATCAATCATATATAACATAACATGTCATATTATCATATAATAAATATTTCCATGTTCATCATGTGAAAGAAGACATATATATTACTTACACCATATTATTTATATTAAACATATAAACTATATTGTTTGTATTAAATACTTATTACCATAAGAAAGAGGCAACTATGTGGCACAGTGGATAGTGTACCAGACCTGGAATCAGGAAGACTCATCTCCATGAGTTCAAATCTGGCCTCAGACACTTAGTAGCTGTATGGCCCTGGGCAAATAATTTAATTCTATTTTCCTCACTTCCTCATCTTATTTGCCTAAATTCATCTCTTGTTAAAATGAGCTGGAGAAGGAAATGGCAAACCATTCCAGTATCTTTGCAAAGAAGATCCCAAATGGGATCATGAAGAGTCAGATACAACTGAACAACACTATAAGAAAACTTACAGGTTCAAATTTTTTTAAAGTCCTATTTTGTTGTACTATTCAGGGCCATCTTTATAACATTGTTTCTAAGGAAATGACTCCCTACCATGTTCTTTGCTTTGTCATATTTCTGTGGCACTGATCAATAATTAGAGAAGGTAGGCATGTAAATAAAACACAGAAAGGGGGAAAAAGTGTTAGAGCAACCAAAGTACACTAGTCCACTGGAGGTTGAGTTCAGCCACTACTTGGATCACAGGGAAGTCTTGGAGGCCATTTATTCAAGGCCAATTGATTCCTCTTTTGGCACATTTCTGATATGTTTTGGAGACCTTGTTTCCCCAGACCACAACATATTAGAAGCAGTAAAAGTGGAGGTTGGTAATTCAGAAAGGAAGAAATTGGAAGGAGCCACTCATAACTGCTGTCAACTTAAAAATCAAGGGAGGAAACATTTTTTAAAAGGCAAAAATGGGGAAAAGTCAGAAAAAGACCTTTTAATGTTTTGACACATACACTTCAATAGACGTTGCTGTCCACATCAACTCATGAAGCCTGTCTTTTTAGAGACAGTCTGGTGTGGTACAGTGCAGAGAGCACTGGATCTGGAATCAGAAAAAGTAGGTTAAATCTTGCCTCTAGTGCTTCTATTATCTATGTGAAATGAGAAGTGAGAAAGTCACTTACCCTCCTTGGGCCTCAATTTCCTCATCTGTAAAATGAAGCTGTTAGACTAGATGCCAGCAAAAGCCTAGCTCTAGACCTTTGATCCTATGATCTCCTCAGATATGGAAAGGTTTCATTTTTCATCAGTAGATAATGATGTACCCCTAAGAAATCACAGTTCTTTTGAAGCACTGAGATACCCAACTTAAGAAGGCAAAAGAGTTCATAAGTTACCTTTCAGAAGGTTTTCCATTTACATACACACACACACCAACTATGGGTTTTTCAAAATTCAGTATACTTAAGAAGTAAGTTGGTGTTATCTGAAATATTCCTATTTGTGGTTCAGCCTATTTATCCTACAAAGCTGGGGAAATGAGGTATTTCTTCTGGTCAAGAAGGTACTTATGTGGGTAAACACAGAATAGTATACATGTCAGACCTTTGGGAGGGGAAAGGCTTTAAAACCAAGCAAGATATAGAAAGAATCACAAAATGTAAAATAAATAATTTTGACTACATCAAACTAAAAAGCTTTTGTACAAACAAAACCAATATAACTAAAATCAGAAGGGAAACAACAAATTGGGAAAAAATCTTCATAGAAACCTCTGACAAAGGTTTAATTACTCATATTTATAATGAGCTAAATCAATTGTACAAAAAATCAAGCCATTCTCCAATTGATAAATGGGCAAGGGAAATGGATAGGCAGTTCTCAGATAAAGAAATCAAAACTATTAACAAGCACATGAAGAAGTGTTCTACATCTCTTATAATCAGAGAGATGCAAATCAAAACAACTCTGAGGTATCACCTCACACCTAGCAGATTGGCTAACATAACAGCAAAGGAAAGTAATGAATGCTGGAGGGGATGTGGCAAAGTAGAGACATTAATTCATTGCTGGTGGAGTTGTGAACTGATCCAACCATTCTGGAGGGCAATTTGGAACTATGCCCAAAGGGCGACAAAAGAATATCTACCCTTTGACCCAGCCATAGCACTGCTGGGTCTGTACCCCAAAGAGATAATGGACACAAAGACTTGTACAAAAATATTTATAGCTGCGCTCTTTGTGGTGGCCAAAAACTGGAAAACGAGGGGATGCCCATCAATTGGGGAATGGCTGAACAAACTGTGGTATATGTTGGTGATGGAATACTATTGTGCTCAAAGGAATAATAAAGTGGAGAAGTTCCATGGAGACTGGAACAACCTCCAGGAAGTGATGCAGAGCGAGAGGAGCAGAACCAGGAGAACATTGTACACAGAGACTAATACACTGTGGTATAATCGAACGTAATGGACTTCTCCATTAGGGGCGGTGTAATGTCCCTGAACAACTTTCAGGGATCCAGGAGAAAAAAAACACCATTCATAAGCAAAGGATAAACTATGGGAGTGGAAACACCGAGAAAAAGCAACTGCCTGAATACAGAGGTTGAGGGGACATGACAGAGGATAGACTTTAAATGAACACTCTAATGCAAATACTATCAACAAAGCAATGGGTTCAAATCAAGAAAACATCTAATGCCCAGTGGACTTACGCGTCGGCTATGGGGGGTGGGGGGGAGGAAAAGAAAATGATCTATGTCTTTAACGAATAATGCTTGGAAATGATCAAATAAAATATATTAAAAAAAATAATAAGAAAAAAAAAAGAAGAAGGTACTTATGCTATTTCTGGCAAATTATATATGTAATAATTGGCAAACTGATGAATTCAGATGCTACTTACATTCTGTCAATTCTCAAGATTTCTTTGAATTATAGGTATCTGAATCTTTTAAAATAGTTCCAGAATTGACACAATTTAGAGTTACCTTTATATTTTTTCCTTTGTTTTTAGAATATTGACTCCAGTAAGACTTTACTTAGTGGAGTTAAGACTACTTTGGCATATAGGTAACACAATAGTTAAGGGTTCTGTTTCGAGTCAGGCAAGACCTGACATCAAATCTACCCTAGATTCCTACTAGTTGTATGACCTGGGCAAGCTACTTACCTTTGTCTTTCAGTTTCCCCATCTGTAAAATGGGTATAATAAAAACAACTACCTCCCAGGGTTGTGGTGAGAATCAAGTGATATATTTTATACATAGCACTTTGCAAATTTTAACATACTATATAAATGCTAGCTAGCTATTATTATTATATTCACATAGTGACATATTCACATAGTTATTTTCACATAGTGTCAGTCATAATCATCATTAAATCCCACCTTCTTTAGAAGATCTTTTCCCGATCCCTCTTAATTCTCTTTCCTTCCTTTGACTGATTATCTCCAACTTATCCTGTATATAGCTTGTACATAGTTGTTTGTAAGTTGTCTCTCCTATTAGCTACTTGAGACCAAAGACTGCCTTTTGCTTTTCTTTAGAATTCCTGTTCTTAGCACAGTGCCTGACAAATAATAGGTACTTAATGTTTACTGACTGACTGGCACATATAAAATTTTCCTGAAAAAAATTGGGAATAATATTTCAATAGATTCTGTCATGATGAACATTCAAAAACTCTAAACTCTGTGGAAGAAAGGCTTTCAAAATATAGAGCCTTACTGGAAGATATTAAAACCCTGTGGGAATAAGTTTATATTATTCAATCCTGTCTGCTATTGGAGTAGTATTGAAAATATTTTCAGTGAAGAAGAACCCACTTCCCAATAATACACCAAAGGCTAAAGATTAATAAATAGGATAATAAAAAAGCAACTAGCCCCAAGATGTTTTTGCCTGAGATCCATAGAACATAAGATGAGAAAGAAATAATGATGCTAATGATCATGATTCAGGAATATCAAGATCATGATAACTGACATTTATATAAAACTACAAGGTTTGAATATCATAACAACTGGTATTTATATGAGCTTTAAGCTTTGTAAAATTCTTTATACACACAGTCTCATATGAGAGTCACAACAAATCTGTGATAGAAGTACTGTAGGATTAGCATCTCCATCCAACTTTATAGATAGGGACATTGAATGTCAAAGAGAATAAGTGATTTGCTTAAAGCCACACAGCCAGAATCTGTTAAAACCAGACTTTGGGACCTAGATGATTCTAATTCATTACTAAGCCATGTTGTTATTCATGTGCAAATTACACAAATGATAGCATTTGATACGAACATAATTTTATTTCTAACAATGGCTATTTGGACTAGAAAATGGGATTAAATACTGTATTTAATAAAGGTATGTTTATAAGTGATGACAAAAATTGAGATAAGAAAAATGCCAGCAAGAAGTTGACTCAAAACATAAAAGAGGCTCACAGATTTGTCCTTCATGGTTCTGATTGCTTCCTTTCTTTTTACAAAGGCAAATAAAGGAGTTAATGGTACTCAAAGGCAATAAGAGATAGCATTTCACTGAACTTTTGGGTTTTCTATATTGCAATATTAATAAGTAGTTACAAAAAGACCACCATGAAAATAATTGCAACTTTTATGTATGCTACATTACATGTTATATATTAAAGGATGAAAAGGTGGAGAAATTCTACGAAGAAAATTAATTCTCTCCAAATTAAATCAACATTTTTTTAAACTCTTCCCTTCCATCTTAGAATTGATATTGTGTCATTTCCAAGACAAAAGAACAGTAAAATCTAGGCAATTGGTGTTAAATGACTTGACCAGGATAACACAACTAAGAAGTATCTGAGATCAAATGCAAACCCAGGACCTCTAGGCCTAGATCTCTATCCACTGGGCCACCTAGTTGCCCCATACATAAACATATACTTTGATCTCTATCCACTGGGCCACCTAGTTGCCCCATAGATAAACATATACTTTGATATTTGAATGTTTTCTTCAAGAAACAAATCAAAAGATGTTAAGCATGGAGGATATAAAATATTACAAAAATTGAAATAAATTATGTATACCAGATAAAAAAATTGTTACTAAAGTCATTTCTGTATCATTTTTGTAGATATAGTCAGAGCTCTGACTTATTAGAGCAAAGAGCAAATTTAGTACAAAGCTATAAGAAAAAAAGAATAAAAATGAGAAAGTATATGGTATTCAATCTTTTAAAAAATTAGTCCTAACCAATTAAGATATATTATTGGCCATTATCTTTCGCTCCCTCCCACTAGTGGAATGAAGATGTAAAGATGAAAAATCAAAAAGCTTTGCTAAGATTTTTATGACAAACCCTTTCCACCATCATGGGCCCAGATAGCATTATCAAGGAGGTAGAAGCACTAAAGATAATGATGGTAAAAGCAGATGTATTTGAACAAATGTGGATAGAGAATATCTACACTTCTAAATGTGAACCAATTGTGGGATCATTGAAGAATTTATTCACAAGGTATGTAGAATAAACAGAAAAACATAAAGGGGAGGGATATTAGACTTTTTAAATGCCAATTTTAAAAGTATTCTTTCATTTCTCAAGCTACTGTATGCCATCAGTCCTAAGAAGAAAATATTGAAATGAAACTTAAACTCCCTTAGCAGCCTTCCACTAACTAAGTAGGTGGGACTAGACCTGAATGTCTTGGATTAAAAGAGAAACAAAATTTTGTAAAATCAATGCTTATAAAATCCTTCTTTGTACCCCTTCTTTGACCATCCTTGTACCTAATTTTAGAGACTCTTTTGCAGACTCTTGTTTTGGTCTTTGATTCTGATTCTATCCCTAACCTTAGATCCTTAGCAAACGGCTCCTTGATACCCACTAACTACTTCATCCTACAGACATGCCTTTCTTCTCTTTTTTGGACTCTTTTCTAATATCATGGTTCTGATTGCTTCCTTGCATTTGTCTCTTTCAAACTGGGTTGATTGTTGCTTTTGACCACTGCTAACTAATTTTCCCTAGATGTGTTCTAGCCCATGGTCCTGCCTTGACTTATTACCAGTCAACAATTCTCCATCTACAGTACTTTGCCCTATGGCAGGGATGATGAACCTTTTAGAGACAGAGTGCTGGGCTCCACCACCCCACCCCCCCAGACCAAAGAGTGCCTGACCCACCCCACCACCACATTCTGGGTGTGCCCCTCTCCTACTTACCCTACCCAGGGGAGGGAGAAAGCACTTCCATTCAGCTACTGGGTGGAGGGGATAGTGAAGTGAGGAATGTCCTCATCAAGTGTAGAGAGGGGGCAGGGAATGGCTTGAGCACTCAGCTCCCCCACGGCTCTGACACCTGTGAGCCCCCCACTTTACCCCCTGTGAGCTCCCATTGGGCTGCTGGGCAGAGGAGTGGGTAATGTGAAAAAATGTCACCAGGCACAGGGGAGAGGGGGAGGGGAGCATTTCCATCTGAGTCCCTTTGCCTTTCTAGTAACAAACTGGGGGGGGGGGGTAAGTGCCTACAGAGAGTGCTCTGCATGCCATCTTTGGCATCCATGCCATAGGTTTGCCTTCAGTGCCAAATGAAATCTCAGCCAGGACCCTGGAAGATTATTGCCCTTTTCATGCATTTGGTCAGGATAGAAGTTTCTTAAAGCTGGTAAAAGTAATGTATATTTTAAAGGAAAACTTTCAAAAATTATCTGCTAAGTTTTGCTAAAATAGGAAGAAATCATCTTCTAGAATTCTGGTCACCAGAAATGTGATGCTATAATCTACAGAAGATAACTTTAAAATTCATCTGCCCCTTTGAAGAACTAATTTATCAATAGATATTTTGCTAACTAGTGAGTAAAGTAAGCCATTAATACCATCCTATCTCCTACAAGTGGAATATCCTACTTACTGCTTTCCCAAATAATGGGATTATATGGAGGTATAATGTGATTTCATTTGTTTTTTCTCAAATGAGTTAATGTATTAAAAGTGTTTTTGAACTTTAAAGCATTTCATAAATGTTGGTTATCATAAATCATTATCACTGTCATCAAAAACCCAGGCACAATGACAAGGACAATCCAGCTAAATTGTTTACTCAAGTATTTTTTATCTCCCTGTTTCTTAAGAGCTTCCCCAACTAACTTCTTCTTTCTTTTGACAAGTCCTATCCAAAGGATTTGTTTATTCATGCTGATTCAGTGGAAACAGAATCAGAGTTGGAACCTCAGAGGTCATCAAATCTAAACAATATTTGGACAAGAACCCCCCCCCCCCAAAAAAAAAACCATACATTATAAAGGCTCCTCCTTCCTTTCCTGAAAGACCACAAGTAAAAGGGAATCCACTACCTCTCAAGTTTAATTGCTCTTCCTTTGGACAGCACTACTGACATATCCCATCCCCCAAGTCCTCTCTTTTTAAACTAATCTCTACTCAAGTCTAAATTTACCCAGGCTAGTCATATCCAAGATGACTTGGCTAAAATGCAAAGGGATTGCAGGAGAGAGCTGGTTCATCTGAAAATCAATGACTCAGGAAAAGATTTAAATTTGATTGGCCTGTATCTGGTAAGTGTGTTACTCCTCTCTTTAGAAATGAAGCTTGAAAAAGTCGAAAGAGGAAGACAAAGTTTCTGAGATAAAAAAATTTGTCATTCATGTAAAGTACTTTGTACACTGTTAACTTGGAAATAACACAGAACTATTAAATAGTCAGAAAAACCAAGTCTTTAATCAGGATAGGGATAAGTCCAATTTGACCCTTTACTCAGTAGGCGCCACAACTTTTTCAGGGTGCAAACCCTGGACTCTGGGGATGTTATTCCTAGGGAGCACCACAACGCTAGATGACAACTCCAAGGAACAAAAGAATTTGGGGAACCTATATACCACTCTAGATGACCTGGGTGCTTGGAGTGAAAGGGACAGTTGAAAGACTTTACAATGGTAAGAAAGGAAAATGAGGAGTTCCAGACAGGAATAACAGTGAGGTGCAGATGCCCTACAATGGACACAAAAGGGAAAGACCAAACCCAGGGCTGGGTCACCTAGGTAATGGACCTTAGCCTAGAGGGAGAAACTAGTGGGACAAAAGGGATGCTTAATATTGGGTAGGATTAGCTGTTCCCACCCAAACTACCAGGAAATCCATTGTCTGGTGAAGAGGGACCTTCCCTCAGGGGGAAATCTCTGCTGTGACAAACCTGGGGTTTCCACCCTCAAACTAAATAAATTGAGGGTCTCTAGATTTCCATGTTGACAACACCATAAAGTAATAATTGTCAGCTATTATAGTCAAGGATAACAAGAGTGTAAAGAATCTCAATCTTTGGGAGACTGGGATCAAATTCGAACCCACTCTCTCTTTTAAATTAGCTAAAGTGTTATATGGTTTAAGGGTTAAAAAAGGGGTTTGACAAAAATAAAAGGGCAGCTTTTAATAATTAACAATTTAGTTTTATTAAAATAGAGATAGTAAAAGAATATAGTAAAGAAGGGAAATATAGGAAAGAGGTAGAGAAAGAAAATTTCCTAATGTCTATACTAGTTATCCTATAACTACCTATCATTACTACCTAAAACCACCTATATCTACCTATAACTGCCTATAACCACCGCTCTTAATAACCACCCCACAAAGTTCCAACCCAATCCACCCCAGGCAAAACCAACCCTATCAGTGTTTAATCCAACTCCAATTAGGTCTGACAACGAAGACTAACCACCTCCCAAAAAAGTTCAAGAAAGAAAAAAACCTAACAGCTCTATCAACATGGAATCTAGAAATCCCAAACTTGTTACTTAGTGAGTGGCAAAGTCCAATCCTAAAGTAAGCTGGCCAAGGTGGGGTTCATTTAATGAGGAAAAGATATTGTTTCTACAGTCTGTTTTAAGGGAAGCAGGTCGAGAGATTGAAGAAGAAGAAAGAGAAGTCTTCAACCAATGGCTCGAGGAATGCACCCGAAGAAAAACCAGGTCAGAACGGTCCATAAACCCGTAAGAAGAGAAAGGTAAGGGAGGAGGAGAATCAAGGCGAACCAGGAGAACAGTCTGAGGAACAGAGCAGGGAGACCACTAAAAAGCAAATAGCCAATTTACAGAAGGAGGTAGAGAGCCTTAAGAAACTTCTGTAAAGCTCTAGTAATCCAGCAACCTCTTTAGACAGCATATCTGAGACCCTAGGATCACCTGAGGCACTCATCCCTCAATTCCCCTTTAAAATTAAGGGAAGGAACCAAAACAATGCAGGCATCTCCTTGGACAAAAACAGAGCTCAGAGCCACGGCCAAGGAATTCCCTAAGGCTAGGGAAAACCCCCATAGAATTTGCCAAGGAATTTGAGTGACTCTTTCTACTTATTAGCCTGGCCTATCAGACCTTTACCAGCTAGCTCACTTATTAATAGGTCCGGGAGACGCCAATCACTGGTTTAAAACTGCTAGTTGGAAGAACTGTTTAGAATATCTTAATGAGTTAATGGCCAGAAAGGAAGGACCTGAAATTCACCTCCAGGGGGCAAAGAAGATCGGAGAATCTTTGCTAGAAGCAATCCCCAAGGCTCTTCCAAAATCTGTAAATTAGGAAAAATCCAGATTTGCACTCTGGTAGGAGTGGAAGGTAGGAGAGTCTGTATTTGATTTTTAATTACCTTCAGGATGAATTCTGGGCTTTCCCCCGACAGTCCAGATGCCTTAATCACTTTTAACACCCTCTACAGTTGAGGGGTTAAATAAGGCCCTTGCTAATCTCAAGAGAGGGAAAGTAGACTGGAATTTAATGCCTACTTCCAACCTAGTCTATTTAGCCAGTAAACTCCAACAAACCACTAGCTGAGGAGAAAGAAAAGGCAGCAAAAGAGGTGACCAAAAAAAACAATCAAATCATGAATTTTCAGTTACAACACTGGAAGCAGAAGGAGAAAGGATCGACTGAACCCTATTTTGCTGGACATTCCAATTCGGAGAATGCAGGCTGGAGGCAAAGAGTCGGGAGATGTCACTTTTGCCACCAGGATGGCATTTGAAAAGAGACTGCTATCAGCTCCAGGGTAAGAGGGTAAGAGGGAGAGACAGGGTAAGAGAAAGAAGCAGTCTTTGCAAAAGGAGGAGTCTGCAGGAAGACAGAAGACAGAAGTCGGCAAGAGAGGAGGTTGAAGGCATTGTCAGGACCCACCAGATTTGAAAGACTTAAGACTTTGGGAAAATTGGGTAGTGTTTTGATTGTTAGTTTTTGCCAAAGGCAGACTGCCTGCCTTTCTGGCTCAAATATCAATGCACCGGAGGCATTGGGGAATGCCCCCAAATGCCAACTGCCCGAACCTGTATCCCTCGGCTTTCCCACCATTAGGGATGGAGTCCAATCCCATATAGCATTACCCATTTGTCCATTTGTTTGGTGAGCAACATTCGGTCTTGACCAAAATGGGGGGAGGGGTCAACATGGAATCTAGGAACCCCAAACTTGTTACCTAGTGAGATCTGACGAACCCCAATTTTCAGGACTAGCTTGTAGATTGGAGACCCCAAAGCTTGTCCTTGTTCCCCTTTCCCAAGGCAATCTACCCTGAAGGAAATCCCAAACTAGCAGCTCAGGGGAATGACAATCCTAGTTGGGTGAGACTAAGCATATGCTAAGGATCCTCTTTGTTTTAGGTAGTCTCTTGGGAATCATCCTTTAGTATCCATTGTTAGTAGCCCCCTCTCTTACACCCTAGACTCTAACTATGATTCCTTTCCCAAGCTTGATTGTATCCTGTCAGTGTAGTTTGAACACTCCCTTTTCTTTGTAGCTATAATGATGTCAATCATCTTTCCCAGCCCCTGGTTTTCCCCCAAATAGTATATAGGATCCCCAAATTCTTTTGTTCCCTGTAGTCCATCTTGAGCGGTGGCACTCCCAGGGGTCAGTGACCAGAGCGGCCAGAGTCCAATCCTCTGACTGTGTGTGTGTGTGTGTGTGTGTGTGTGTGTGTGGTGAGCAGCTCTGTTGTTGTGGCCTACTAGTGCTGAACCCCTTTTGCCCTTGATTAAAGAGTGATTTTGACTATATAATAGTTCTGAGTTTTTTCCAGTTAACAGCCCAAACCAAAAGCCAAAAATCCCCAAACCAAAAAACCCTTTAAAGACAAAAGACTTCTAAAGGTTAAAGCCAAAAAGCCCTATCAGTAAGCTCAGGCTCAACTTCTCTATTCCAGCAACTAAATGCTAACCACCAACCCAACACACTCCCAGCAGCCAACTTCCACACAATTGCCAGCACCTGTCAGTGATTGACTTCCTGACCAACTGACACAACTCCTTTTATACCCTTTTCCTACCTCACTTCCTGTCTCTATGGTTTCTACTTCCCATCATTGTGGGCTGGTTAATCCCTACACATCTCTGGTAAGAGGACCTCCAGGTCCTACATTAAATTAAAAAAGGAATGAAGAATTCCTTTTTTACAATGCGCAGGCCAATTCACATGCATGGGCCTCAGTTGCCTCAAGTATAAAATGGTAGTAATACAATTTCTATTTTCCTGCCTCCAAAAAAAATGTGCTTTCTAAACCTTAAATTTTATATAAGTAACAAGTAAATATATTGTTATTATTAATTTCCTTCTATCATTGCCTCAAACAAACTTAGATAAAACAATTTTCAAATAATTTTCTGAATCACTTTACCAGTAATGTATGTCAGTCTTCATATTGCTACTTTCATTTTAGTATTTATAATATAACCTAATTTGTATATGGAGTTACTTATTATATTCCTTGCATTTTTAGGGTGGTATACAATTTACACAGCACATTCACACACTTTCTTTCATTTAATCCTCATAACAACTTTGTTAAATAACCAAGGCAAGATTTGTTAGCCCATTTTTATCATGAGATGAAACTTGGAGAGGATATATTATTTGCCCTTGTTCACACCCAGATCTTCTGACTCTTAATCCAAACCTCTTTCTGCTATATTGTTTTCCTTGTCTAGAAGACTGACTAGTAGTTCTTTCTTTCCACTGTAGATAATAAAAAAGAAACCAGCTTAAGCAGTGTTGACTGGGAAAAAAACACAGAACTATTAGTCAAAATCACTCTTTAATCAAGGGCAAAAGGGGTTCCGCGCTAGTATGCCTCGACACAGAGTCCAAGGATTGAACTCTGGCCGCTCTGGTCACTGACCCCTGCTAGATGATGACTCCAGGGAACAAAAGAATTGGGGGAACCTATATACCATTTGGGGGAACAAACAGGGGCTGGGAAAGATGATTGACATCACTATAGCTACAAAGAAAATGGGAGTGTTCAAACTACATTGACAGGACACAATCAAGCTTGGAAAAGAATCATAGCTAGAGGTTAGGGTGTAAGGGAAGGGACTGCTTCCAATGGATACTAAAGGATGGTTCCTGCCCAGGTGTGGATCTTCTTGGGGAAAGTTCTGATCCAATAGGGGAGACTAACTAAGATAAAAAGGGTCCTTAGTATATGCTTAGTCTCACCCAACTAGGACTGTCATTCCCCTGAGGGTCCCCCACTCAGTCTGAAACTGTTAGGCTTGGGATCCCCTTCAGGGTGGATTCTCATGGGAAAAGGGAACAAGTACAAGCTTTGGGGTCTCCAATTTACAAGCTAGTCCTAAAACTTGGGGTTCATCAGATCTTACTAGGCTACAAGTTTAGGGTTCCTAGATTCCATGTTGACAGCAGAAAAAAATGCAATTTAACCATAAGAAAACATTTCATTACAGGGAGATTTACTAAACATTAGAATGGGTTACTGAGAAAGATTGTGCAATCTCCTCTTCTTAAAGGATGTTGAAAAATCAGATAGAATCTTTCTGCTCTGGGTTGAATGTGTCTTTGTCTGGAGAAAAATACGCTAAATCAGAGGTTACCAAATGTCTTCTTTGTAAGGGGGAGAGAGAACAAAGAAAGGAAAAAGTATAATAGGATAGGATGGATGAAAATATGTAAATTAATCATTATAACCATGAACATGAATGAGAAGAAATTACTTATAAAACAGAAGAGGACAGAAGGATAGATTAACATTTTATTCCAAAAACAATTTAATAATTCTAAGAATTATTTCTGTAACAATATAATCTTTATTTAATTTTAATAACAAATTTCCACATGTTTTCCAAAGTTGTATGATTCATGTAGTCTCCCTTCTTCCCTCTCCCCTTCCAGAGTTATCAAGCAATTCAGTCTGGGTTGTACATGTATTATCATGCAAAACTTATTTCCATATTATTCTTTTTTGTAAATGAATAATTTTATAAAACCAAAACCCCAAATCATATACCCAAATAAAGAAGTGATAAATCATGTTTTCATCTGCATTTATTCTCCAATGGTTCTTTCTCTAGAGGAGGATAGCATTCTTTTTCATAAATCCCTCAGAATTGTTCTGGACCATTGTATTACTGTTAGTAGAAAAGTCTATCACATTTGATCATTCCACAATACTAGTGTTACTGTGTACAATGTTCTCCTGGTTCTGCTTATTTCACTCTTCATCAGTTCATGTCTTTCCAACTCTTTCTGAAATCATCCAGTTCATCATTCCTTATAGCACAATAGTATTCCATCACTATCACATATCACATTTTGTTCAGCCATTCTCCAATTCAAGGACATCCCTTTAGTTTCTTTGCCACCACAAAAAGTACCGCTATAAATATTTTTGTACAAACAGGTTCTTTCCCATTTTTTTTATCTCTTTGGGATACAGACCTCGTAGTGGTATTGCTGGATCAAAAATTATGCATTCTTTTAAAGCCCTTTGGATATAATTCCAAATTGTCCTCAAGAATGGTTGAATCAATTCACAACTCCACAAGCAATCCATTAGTGTCCCAATTTTGCCACAATCTTTCCAACATATATCATTTTCCTTTACTGTCATATTGGTCAATCTGATAGGTGTGAGGTGATGCCTCAGAGATGTTTTAATTTGCATTTCTCTAATCAAAAGAGATTTAGAACATTTTTTCATACTCTTATTTAGAGCTTTGATTTCTGTCTATTGACAATTTATCAATTGGGGAATTACTTGGAGTCATAAATTTGACTTAGTTCTTTATATATTTGAGAAATGAGACCTTTATCAGAGAAATGTGTTATAAACATTTTTTCCCAGTTTGTTGCTTCCCTTCTAATCTTGGTTACATTGGTTTTGTTTGTACAAAATATTTTTTAATAGAATCAAAATTATTCATTTTACATCTTGCAATGTTCTCTCTCTCTTGATCAAAAATTCTTCCTTTCTTCACAAATGTGACAAGTAAACTATTACACTTTCCTCTAATTTACTTACAATATCATTCTATACTTAAATTATATGCCCATTTTGACCATATCTTGGTAACAAGAATACTTTACTTTTTTAAATGGAGACTGAAGCAAAATCTATCATATTTTTGGGAAACTAACAAAAAAAGGCAAAAAGGCAAAGTAGTTGCCATATCAAACAAGATGACAATAAAAATGGTCATGATTAAAAAGAGACAAATGGAGAAACTACATTATGATTAAAGGCATCATAGATAATGAATCAATATCAATATTTTGTGGCCTAAATGGGAGAGCATCCAAATACTTAAGCTAAAAGTGAGATAATAGCATCTATCTCACAGTTTCTATAAAAATAAAAAATAATTATGATTTACATATAACATCTTGTAAAGTGCTTTGTAAATACTATTATTATTTTTCATCAACAAAAACGAAAAGATGTTAATGGATTGAACATGCAACTAAAATAGTAAAGCATCAAATAAAAAATAAGTATCCAATTAAAAATTCCAAAAAAAGAAGAGATTAAAATTGAAAGCAAAAACTCCATTTCTATGATAAATAAAATTCATGACTGATTTTGGGGCTAAAAATAGTTAAAATGATAAGTATCAAATACCCATATTACTAGAATAAGAAATAGAATATTTAAATAGCCCAATACCATAAAAAAGATATTGAATAAGCAATAAATTAATTGCCAAAGGAAAAAAAAACAACACAGGACTAGTAGATTTATTAGTGAATTTTATCAAATATTTAAAGAATAGTTCATTCAAATGTTACATAAACTCTTTGCAAAAACATGAAAATGAGGGATCCTTCCAAACTTGTCTTGTGATTTTAAAAAATGTATGATTTTGATATTTAAAACAAGGAAAGAAAAAGCAAATAGTGTTCTGCCAATAGAATTCACTTGTGGGGATGGGAGAATAGGTGGCACTCTTTCTCCCATCCTCTTCCATGTGGAATGTGGATTTAAGTAGTACAGCTCATACCTATACACTGGACTAACTTTTCCATTTGGTGTTTTGTTTCCTGAGTAGCTGTCCAAGCATAGTTCTTGATTTAGATATGTCTAGTCTTAAGAGGTAACCTTGTGAGCTTGATTGGTGTTGGGTCCATTGGAAAGAGCTGACCAGCAGCCAGATTTTCTTTATCCAAAAGAATAGGTGAAAGAACTCAACAGCCAGCCTGACTTGCTGACAGACTGTAACTTTGAAGGAGATGGAATAGAGGCAAGGTAAAATATTAAATGCTTAATTTGCAAATCTGCAAACTACTTTCTATTTAGATGGTTTTAAATATCAGTACCTTGCCGAGTATGACGGAATCTAATACTGCCACTTGTTTATTTTGCTTAAAACTTGTCAGTGCAAGCTTTGTGACACTTTTGTGTCAGATAGCATTTCTTTCTATGTAGGAAAAAAAGAAATGTCCATCCAATACCCAATTCTTATTATTCAGTGGGCACCTCTCTACTTGCTCCTTTGGTGAGACCCTAGATGTGAACATATCCTATGCTCTCCAGGACATAAGATGAAAGGACTTAAAGAGTATGTGCAAAGGTACCCTAATCCTTCTCATGAAAGGTCAAGTTTCCCCTTCAGAATTTAGGCAGAACTGCCTATGTAGGAATATTAGGGAGAGGGAAGAAGAGTATTCCTAAGCCTCATAAACCCAGCAATGGGACTATTTTATTAGACATTTTCTATCTTGAGAGGAAATTTTCCAGAACATGGAATCAATAGCGAAGTCCCCCACCTGCTGAAAACAGTGAAAAACATTTGGGAGAGTGGGTGGTTAAAGAGAATTGGGCAGAAGGAAAGAAGTTAGTAATCAGTCCGCCCTCTTCCCTCCCTCCACTGCCTGGGGTTCTGAGAGCTGATCCTTGGAGCAATGTGTCTAAAATGATGTGGGTGTGATTACTTGCTACCCACTTCTTACATAAGGAGTGAGACTTTATAGGCTTATAATTGTTAAAATACTGGTACAGCCTCCCAAGAGAGGCTCTCCACCAGGAAAATGCATAACTAAAAACAACCTGGGCCTAATCACAGAGTGAATTTCAAATGTAGCAGACATATGGGGAATTTTGCTAGTAGTCCTTAAAGAAAAGTTCATCTTTTCAAAATAAACATTTTATATTATATTATTATATACTATATTATAATGTACAATATATGTTACTTATATTTGATATATTATTTATTATCTATAAATATTACATCCTTTTTATATTTTTATATATTATATTTCCTTTTTTAACTCCATTGCAACAAGACTTTTGCAAATGTGACTGGCTTTAGATCTCATATGTTCTTGTTCTGGCTTATTCGAGAGGTCCATAGTTGCAGTTGTCCTAGAAACAAAAACCTCAACAGGCTCTCTTATGGGTAAATGTATATTCAGTGCATCACCTTTGGGAAGAAATGTTCATTCTGAAGAAGCTTTTGCCTTGCATCCTGGAGTTAGCTAATCCCAAATCATCAGCATTGCAAAATGAAAACCTACTCAGAAGAGAAAGCATTAACAATGCCTGCTCCCACATAAGGTCAACTCAGGTCTAGAAAGAATGCTGGCATTTGAGCTGTATGCACATATGGAAAGATTTGGGCATGGTGAGGGTGTTTACTGCAGCTCTGGGGATGATGTTCAGCGAGGGTGGCCCATCTTCTTGGCTGCCACTAGGTGGTAGTATGAGAAGGACAGAGATTCCTGGGCCTTTCAGATTATGCTTTTCACCCCCTAAAATCAAGCATATAATAAGTAATAAATATGTTTTCTTTTAACTTCACAATGAGAGAAAATTATTTAATTTTTTATCATAAAAGAATCTTTTACATTACTACTTTCCATAGATTCTGTATATATCTAATATATATCTAATAATTTATATGTTGCCATCTCCATTAGAATGAACATCCCTTTAGAGGCAGCTACTGTTTTTTGCTATTTTTCCTGTGGCTAGCACTTATCACAATGCTTGAAACATAGTAACTGCTTAACAAATATTTGTATCTGCTTGAAATCTCTCTCTCTCCCTGTCTCTATCCTTTCTCTCTCCCTCTCTCTATCTCTCTCTGTCTCTGTCTCTGTCTGTCTCTGTCTCTGTCTCTCTCTCTCTCTTTCTCTCTCCCTCCCTCTTTCTCTTCTCTCTCTCTCCCTCCCTCTTTCTCCTCTCTCTCTCTCCCCCTCTCTGCCTCTCTCCATCCACCTATCTATCTATCTATCTATCTATCTATCTATCTATCTATCTATCTATCTATCTATCTATCTCCCCCTAATATTTTAGTTTATTTACTTACTTGTGTACATGCTACATTGCCCTCATAGAATATAAACCCCTTGAGATCAGACTATTTAATTTTTGTCTTCATACCCACTGTGCCTAGCGTGGTGTCTAGAAATAAGCATAAGAGCAACTTAAGTACCTTTACTCCAAGAATCTTTTTGTTAAGTTCCAAACAATTGTCATCACAATGCAGAAGAGAATGTACATGGAAACTGAGTTTGAGTTTTGACTCTGCTACTTAAGACCTATTTGACTTTGGATCAATTGCTTCCATTCTCAAAGCCCCATTTTCTTCATTTGTAAAATAATAGGCTTGTTAATATCCATCCTACTCTTCTTGTAATAGTCAAAAAGTGAAACAAAATGAGATGCCAACTGGGAAATTAAGAACAAATGGTGAGATATTAATGTAAAGAAACATTGCAACATCAAAAATTTAAAATATTGAGAATTCATAGAAATTCTGGAAGACTTGTGTGAAACTTGGAAAGACTTGTATGAACTCATGCAACATAAAGAAAACATATCCAAGAATAAAATATAGAAAATAACCAAAGTAATACAAAAGATAATGACAATAAGAGATAATAATTCAGGTGTATTTAATGACCAATCCTGATTCTAGAACACTGTAGATGAATTTTCTTCCCTCCTCTCTAGTAGAGAAGTGGTGTACCAAGATGAAAAATGGTACCTATGTTATCAGAGTTGGTCAGTGAATATATTACTTTCTTTTACTTAATTGTTTTTCTTTGTTATAGGAAGGAGTCTATATGAGGGAGGTTACTGGAAAGTGATTTTTTTTTAAGGCATTGATAAAAATATTTTAAAATAAATGATCTCTATAATCCTTTCTAGCTTTAAACCCTAGGATTTAAGATCTGATCTATTTGGATTGAATTCAGTATGTTAAAAGTAAGTGCAGTATGGATATTTATATTTCTACATACATCAAAAGTAGTCACCCCTAGTTGTCAAAAACAGGTATAGCTTACATTTTCCTTCCCACTATGTAATAGGCTAAAACTTTAGTCAAGTATACAATGAAATTTAACACCTTTCTCATCATTCTGTTTTTCAGATGATTTCCTAAATCAGAAGATTCTTTTCTTGTCCACTTTCTTAGGCTTTCATCTAGATTTTATCTGACCTGGTTTAATTTAATGTAATTTAAAAAAAAAAAAGGTCTTTCCCATTGATATATTTTCTTTATATTCTCATACCATTCCTTCCCAGATTTCAGTTTTAGGAATTTATTTCCTTTATCTGATATTTCCTTTATCTCTCCCTATTGCCTCCCAAATTTTGCGTTGATCTAAATTGTCTTCTTTGTAAGTCCTTCATTTCTAACAAATCTTTGTGAAACAAACCACTCCAAATCAAGTGACAAGTTCATTTCTGGTTGTTCTTATTGTTGTTATTGCTGCCTTTTGTTTTTATAGAAATCAGTTCTGAATACACTCACAGAGAAAAGGTGCTGCCCACTTTTTACATAAAGAGTGAGACTTTATATACTTTTAATTGTTAAAATTCTTTAAAAAAAAAACAGAGAGTCTCTGAGCAGGACTGCTCTCTATGGAATTGATGCTTCCTTTGTAACAAAGAAAAACAGTTAAGCAAAAACAAGTGATGCAATGACTACTACAAAAGGTTAAGGAGTGTTTTATTATCTGTTCTCTAGGATCATTATTGTTTTTCACTCAGAGCTGATCTCTGTTTTGCAGATCTTTTCATTTTCATTGTTGTGGTAACCATTGTATATGGTCTTCTGGTTCCACTCACTCCATTCTACACCAGTTCATACAAATCCTCTTGTGCCTCTCTGAACTCCTCTCATTCATAATTTCTTACCAAAAAAATAATATTCTATTACTTACACATATATTTTGTTCAACTGTTACCTAACCACTACTTTGTTTCCAGGTTTTTACTAATGTAAAAAGTGTTGCCATGAATATATTACCATATATTTGAACTTTATTTTTGTATTTGACCTCCTTGGAGTATATAACCATTAGTAGAATTTCTGGGTCAAAAGTTTTGAATAATTTAATAACTTTTCTTGTTTAATTCCATTTAATTATGCATAATGCTCAGGTCTAAAGCTCCACCAAAAGTGTGTTACTGTGACTGTATGCCCACAACCTTTCCAAGCTGAACTGTTACCATTTGGGCAGTATTTTGCCAATTTTCAAGGTGTGGGGTAAAACCTCTGAGCTGTTCAAAATTGGATTTCTTTGATTATCCATCTGGAACTGATTTTCATTTGGGCATTTATTGTTTATAATTTTTCAAAAACTATTTTTCATGTTTTTAATTTAATTTTATTTTTGAAATTATTTTTCCATGTTTACATGATTCATTTTTTTCCTCCCCTCTTACCTCCCCCCTCCCAGAGTCCATAAGCAATCAAAAGCTATTTTTTAAATTCTTTCACCACTTACCTACAGAGTAACAGCTATTCACATATCAAACTTTACAAATATTTGATGCAAATATGTTCCCACTGGATAGTTTCTCTTATGTCATGTTATGTTGATTTTGTTCATTTGAAATTATCTATTTTATCTTTTATTATTTAAAAAAATGTTATTTTCCCAATTACATGTAATAACAATTTCCAATAAACATTTTCCAAAATTGTAAGATTCTGATTGTCTCCTTCTCTTCCTTCCCTCCCTTCTCTCAGAGATGGTAAACAATTTGACCTGGATTATACATGAATTATTATGCAAATCATACTTCCATATTGGTCATTGTTGTAAGAGAACACTCATAAAAAACCAAAACCCTAAAATAAAACCATAAATAAACTAATGTGAAAGATAGTCTACTTGGATCTGCATCTGACTCCAAAAGTTCTCTATCTAGATATGAATAGCATTCTTTGTCATAAGTCTTTCAGAATTGTCCTAGATTATTGTTTTGCTGAGAATAGCCAAATATTTCACAGCTGATCATCTTACAATATTGCTGCTACTGTGCACAATGTTCTCATGGTTCTGTGTATTTCACTCTGTATCAGTTCATATAGATCTTTCCAGCTTTTCGCAAATTTATAGAGAGGTCAAATTTATAAGAACACAAATAATTTCCCAACTGACAAATGATCAAAGGATATGAATGAGCAATTTTCAGAAAAAATCAAAGCTAATCCTATGAAAAAATGTTCTAAGCCACTCTTGATTAGAAAAATGAAAATTAAAAATTTAAATTTAAAAATGAAGTACTACCACAGACCTATCAGATCAGCCAATATGACAGTAAAGGAAAGTGATAAATGTTAGAGGAGATGTAGCAAAATATTTTGTCTTTCATATTAACTCTATCCCTTGAGTGGTTGAGAAATTCTCCTTATCCATAGTGGTTAAAGATAATTCATTCCATTCTTCTCTTTTTTTTTGTGATGTGACCTTTTTATATTCATGCCATTTATTTGGAATTTATTGTGGTACATGGTATAAGAAAATAGCCTAAGGGTAATTTCTGCCCAACCACTTTCCAGTTTTTCTAGCATATCTTGTCAAATAGAGACTCTTTCACTCTGGAATTTACATTCTTGAATTAATTCAGACAGGGCTACTATTATCCATAACTTCTGTGCCTTGCTTATTTGGTATGTCCCACATGTCTATTTTTCTATTTCTTTTAACCATTACTAAAAGTTTTTATGATTACTGTTTTACAATAAAGTTCAGGATCTACTTGCCATCTTCTTTCTTACTTTTTTTCCATTGGTTCCCCTGAGATTCTATACCTTTTGTTGCTCCAAATGAATTTTATTATTAATTTGCCTAGCTCTATAAAGTATCCCCTTGGTAGTTTGATTGGTATAGCACTAAAGCTATAAATTAATTTAGGTAGTATAATTTTTATTATATTGACATGTCCCAGTATGAACACTAAATATAACTAATTATTAGTCTTCCTTTATTTTTTGTAAGTAGTATTTTGAGATTATATTTATATAATCTTACCTGTGTATCAATAAGTCAACTCCCAAATATTTAATGCATTGTGTAATAATTTTGAATTAAATTTATATTGTTATTATTATTTCTTCTTTTTTATTGTAAAGAAATACTAATATTATGGATGTTGTTTGCTTGTTTTTGTCTCCTGGGTAATATATAAATATTTTGTGTCTTGTTGCTTCCATAGTAATGATGCATTGAAGATATTTACACAAGCTCTTTGTCAAGGGCTCCCTAACCATGATCATAACAAGAGTGGTCTATAATAACTTTCTTAATTTTTTAAAATTTTAATGATAAATTTCCACGTAAGTTTTCCAAAATTATATAATCCATGTTGTTTCCCTCTATTCTTTCTGGAGCTGGCAAGCAATTCAATCTGGGTTATAGATATAACATCACACAAAAACATGTTTCCATATTATTCATTTTTATAAGTAATAATCTTTTAAAAACCCTAAAACATATACCCAGATAAACAAGTGATAAATCATATGCTTCCATCTGCATTCTTACTCTAACAGTTCTCTCTCTGGAAGTGGATAGCATTCTTTTTCATAAATCCCTCAAAAGTGTTCTGGATCATTGTATTGCTGCTAGTAGCAAAGTCTATCATATTTGATCATTCTACAATACTGCTGTTATTGTGTACAATGTTTTCCTGGTTCTGCTTATTTCACTTTGCATCAGTCTATGTAAATCTTTCCATCTCTTTCTGACATCATCCTGTTCATCATTCCTTATAGCACAAAAGATTTCTATCACCATCATATACCACAATTTGTTCAGCCATTCTCCAATTCAGGGATATCCCTTTAGTTTCCAATTCTTTGCCACCACAAAGAGAACAGCTATAAATATTTCTGTACAATCAGGTCCTTTCCCATTTTTAAAAAATATCTTTGGGATTCAAACTTAGTAGTGATATTACTATATCAAAGGTTATGCATTGTTTTATAACCATTTGGGCATAATTCCAAATTGTCCTCCAGAATGGTTGGATCAGTTCACAGTTCCACCAACAATGCATTCATATTCCAATTTTGCCACATCTCCTCCAACATTTATTATTTTCCTTTACTGTCATATTGGGCAATCTGATAGGTGTGAGGGGGCATCTCAGAGTTGTTTTAATTTATATTTCTCTAATCACGAGGGATTTAGAACATTTTTTCATATGATTACTGATAGCTTTGACTTCTTCATCTAAAAACTGCCTATTCATATCCTTTGATGATTTATGAATTCGGGAATGACTTGGATTCTTAAAAAAAAATTTTCCCAGCTTGTTGCTTTCCTTCTAATTTTGGTTGCATTGGTTTCGTTTGTACAAAACCTTTTTAATTTAATATATTCAAAATAATTCATTTTACATCTTTTGCTGTTTGCCCATTTCCCTGGACTTTTTTGCCTGTGGACTGGAAATTCTGAAAGCTGCTGATTTTGTCTCCTCTGCTGATGGCTTGTAGGACTCTGCACTGAGCTACTTTGCCCTGGGGCTAAGGGCTTCACCACAAGACAGACTTGAAAGGGCCAAGCACTACAGACTTCTAGACCTCACTGCAGGCTGGTGCCAGGACCTGGGACTTCAAGGGGATGGGTCTGGGGCATGGGGTGCTCTGTTGTTGGTATAAGCAGGGTTTGGGGATCCAAAAGTTGGCCTGTGCCCAGGCTTGGAACCTGGGCCAATAGATGGGGATGATTGGGCAGAAATAGCTAGTTGGTTTAATGTGGGAGAAATAGCTACTTGGTATAATGAAGAGAGCATAAGAGTTGGAGTTACAAAAACCTGAGTTCAAAGCATATCTTATTAGCTAAATTATCATGGATAAGTCATTTAACTTTTTTCACCTTTGGTTTCCTCATCTGTAAAATGGAGATAATAATAGTACCTACCTCATAGAGTTGTGTTATAAGGATCAAATGAGATAACATATACAAGGTACTTTACAGGCTTTAACATGCCATATAAATACTACCTTTTATTATTATTACACCCAACAATACTCTCACCATTAAATAAAAAGAAAATTGATATTCAATATATTCTAGAAGTTATTAGGGATATATTTTTAAATTTTTATATTTTCCGACTCTAAATTTTTAGGTGTGCTGGAACCAGTTCTAATTGGCTTTGGAGAATCATGCATTAAGTTTTTGTTAAAAAAAAATTGTTTTTAATTAAACCCTTACCTTCTGTCTTAGAATCAATACTGTGTATTGGTTCCAAGGTAGAAGAGCAGTAAGGGTGAGGCAATGGGGGTTAAGTGACTTGCACAGGGTCACACAGCTAGCAAGTCCAATTTGAACTTGGGACCTCCCATCTCTAGGCCTGGCTTTCAATCCATTGAGCTACCTAGTTGTCCCCGCATTAAATTGTTTAAATGCACATTTACATAGAAATATGAAAACAGAACAAATAAAAGCTTGATTTGATATTTTGTTGATTATACCAACCTAATAGAGAAATGGATAAAAATTCAATAATGCAGATTAAATCTTAAAGTGTGTTGTGCCTTTTCAATGAGTTGGTTATTAAATGTTTATTAGCATACCCTTGGATATATGATAAATCCAGGAAATGAAATGTAAATACTTTAATATATAATTTACATAGTAAATGTAGAGTATACCAAAGATTTATGTTTCTGATGGCTTTTTCATGCATATCTGTCTTGTTTCCCCTGTTTAGATTTTAAACTCCTTGAGGATACATAGAATAGATAATATAATATCATTTCCATTTTCCCACAGGGGTTATTCAATAAATGTTTTTATCTAACAAACTGACTTTGTTCAGTTTTCTAATCCAATGTTGAGTGAAGGGAGAAGATGAGATTTGGGATTTTCAGTGGATTTTGAGTATCCCTATAGTCTGTTTCTCATTGCCAAGGAAACCTAAAAATTGAATATCAATTAGTACACATACCAAATTGATGATTTTCATTTCATAACCCAGTGGTTGAAGGAGAGAGTAATAACAAAGACATAATTTGTTTAAAGAAAAAAAAGAAATAAAAGAGGACAATTGTTCTAAAGAAGGAAAAGGAATATAATACCTTTTTTTTTCCCCAGGAATGCTGATTTAGAACTAGAATTTATGGTCTAATTAGGTAGAGCCTTTTGTGGATTAATTTAAAGCCTGAATTATACTTTTTTTTCTAATAGTAGTTCTCTTCTTTGCTACCTCTAGTTGAACCTAGCTCTGCTTCTCCAAATTCAATGTTGTCAAGCCAAGGGGGAATAGATCAGAGACACTGCTATTCCCAACAACTACTAGCTAGGGAGGTTTTGGGTCTCCAAGGTCTAAGTTCAATTCTAAAGGGTATATTTTCTTGTCTCTGCATGTGGTTAACTGCCATTAACACTAATGGGAGTTACGCATGAGCATGCAGAGAAGCCTATACCCTTAAGATTTGTCCAAGCACAAATTTCATGGTGCCAAAGTAAACATATTTTTCTCTTTGGCTCTATTTTTCTTTCTTCATGAACTGAGAATGTTTATATTTGAATAAGACTTGAAATGCTGAAATGTCAATGCTTGCTCCTTCTACCTGGGTCAACCAGAGGGAATGATTTTTGAGTTCTCTCCACCTATTTGCCTTTGAGACCTGTATCACCACTGCCATTTTGCATGAAATATATAGAAATATTCTCAGACTACAGGAGTTTTCTCCAGATTTCCGTTGCCCTCAATTTTCAAATAGATGGGGAACTTAGTAGATATATTCCAGAGGTGGTCATTGATAGGTTTTTCTAATGTTAGACATAGGATTGAGTTACTGTCATTCCATTTCTGGAGAATTCAAGTTCTGGGAATGCCAGACAATATCAATGCAATCACTATCAATCCTTATCTTAAATCATGACTTGGGATAAAACAGGGTTAAGAAATTTAAATGAAACATGATTCCTAAACTCTTTAATACAAGACAACCAGCTCTAGAGGAATTGCTACATCTACCCAAAAAAAGCTAAATAACTCTTAACTATAGACAACCTTGTTTGTGCAGCACTTAATGGGCCCCAGTGGGACATGGTGAGACTGTTTAACGTGGGAATGCCTGTCCAATTTTTTTTTCTTCAAGTTCCCTACTCTGTTTCATCAATATCAAGGCTCAAAAGTGCTGAAAATGTTTAGTGTAGCAATAGTAAGAACTCTAGCATGCTCAGGCTCTCAAAGCAGATTTCAGTCACCCCCATCCTATGTTGGCAGCCATTAATAATAGTAATAACACTTCCCATTTCTTTAAGTTTAGTCATCACTACGCTTCGGCGGAACAGGTGGAAGAAACCAACAAGAAGGTTCAATGGCTGAGATGGCGATGCAGCAAGGCACTGTGGAGTGCTTAGGACGTGTTGGAGCACAAAAGACAACAGGGCCATCCAATGCAGCTGAGGAAGTCTCCAGGTATAACGACTTTTCGTGCCACTGGACCCAGGCTTCCAACGAGAGTGGGACTGTCTCTGTGCATCGGCTTTTCCACTTAAATCTTCATGCACAAGTGTCTTTGTGTACAAAAACGCACAAAGACAACAGTCATCCTCGGTTACCAAGAGACTACTACCATCACTATGTATCAAGTAAAGGACTTCATACATAATTAAGTCTTCACCTCAACTAGGGCTGGAATTTATAGAAATGACAAGGAAGAGAATTATTATTTTTTAATTCACTTAAAGTTTTTAATGACTTTTAAAATTACCTTTCTGTTTGTTTAAGCATACATGTGTGCTCTTTCTACCATAGAAAATCAACAACAACTCATAAACTTAGCAAGTCACCCAAGTTACTGTGAGGGACTTACCCAGAGTCTCACAAATGAGTCAGAAGAAAGTTTTGAACCCAGGTCTTTTTTATATTAAGTTCACTCACTGACTAGAACCACATTTCCTCTTTTCTGTTTATTTTGACATATGAAGTACACAAAATGAGCTTGTACTTACTATTTGCATACTGTTATAGTTGGCCCGAGTAGTAATATAAAGCAGTTAAACAGGTTTTACCATTTGAAAAATGAAAACATTCTAAATAAAAACTATTGTATTTAATTACCCTAAAGCTGGGAAATGAAAACATGTAATAAATCAATACCAACCATAAAAAAAATAACCCCTAATCACGAGCCCAAAATTATATTTCTCTCTTTTAAAAAAAAATTATTCTCTATGCTTCATCTCACTGCAGTTAGAGGTTCATTTTATTCCTATCTATGGAGTACTGTGCCATGTGTCACAATCCATTTAACTAAAGAATGGAATACACACAATTTGTGATAAAGAGAAAAACAGTTTAACCTGCCATCAGATCATTGGATTTAGCACTAGACAGACCTTAGGAATCATTTAGAGAAATTCACTGAAGTACATAACTCTCCTTTTTCTCTGGCCACCTCTCCACTGCCTCTTGGCTGAACCCACTACAGACCATGCCTTTGAGGAATTTCCAACCTCTATTCCCTCTTCTCCAGCCACTTCCCTCATGGTCTCCTTACCAACTATCCTGGTCCTTTATTTCTCCCTTTGCTATGTCTACAAGCATCTGCCTCTTTCAGTTCTAATACCATGAATCATGATCAGATCAATTCTTTGATTTTTTTCTGGATGAAATGTATTAATCTACTCCCTAATTCCCCATTCATCATACCTGTTAACTTTCCCAAAGTACTCCCACACCTACCACACCCCCACTATTTCTCTAAATGTTGTTTCTCTCTGTAGAATGTAAGCTCTTTAAAGATAGGGACAATGTCCCCGAAATACCTTACCAACTATTGTTGTTAGAGAGATAAGACATACACATTTTTTAAAAAAGTAAAACAATTCTAGATTAATAAGTAATTTTATTAACTTGGGAATTTACTTTTAGGGAGAAGTATTATCTTTTATTCATTTTCTTTAGTGTCACACAATTGATTTAGAAGTGTAGAGAAGATAAAAATGTTTCTATTTTTTAAAAAGGATTCAACTCAGTCCAAAAATATGAAGTCTTGATATTCTCCTCCAAACATTAAAATGGATCCCATACTTATTAAACAAATGGCACCACTACCATTTCCCCTCAGGTCCCATTGAGAGGGACAGAGAGAATGAGGAAGGGACCAAGAATTTATGAAGTCCCTATTATGTGCCCTGTTTAATGTTAATTTTACATTGACAACAATTCTGTGAGGTATGTGCTATTATTATCCCCATTTTATAGTTGAGGAAACTGAGAAAGATAGAGGTTAGGTTACTTGCCCAATGTCACATAGCTTTAAGTGTCTGAAATCAAATCTGAACCCAGGACCAGCCACCTAAGAATTCAGGGGATAGCAGTGTCCACCAGGCCACAGCCCTGCTTCCAATCTGGCCCTAAAGTCATTGTCAAAGAGTAATCATTTTGGAGAAGGGCTCACCATTCTCACCAACACTGAATCCAACTACTAACCAACTGCTTGCATTCTCTGGAATGCCTGCTCCATAGGTAACAAATTGCTTTCCACTTAAATCTTTTCCTTTCTCATTCCTTTACTCTTCCTGCTCTCATCAAGACCTGATTCCCTCCTGATGGCAGTCTTCCTGACCCCCACCTTTGTCATACACATTGCTGCTCCCTCAAACACCCTAACCCCATAGTTTCTCAGCTTACTCATTTCACATGACCTGCTTCTCTACCCACCTCAGCCATACACAAAGATGACTATACCCTTCATGTGGGCCATCACCCACAAGAGCAACATTTCCATGTTTGGGAATTCTGAAATGTTCTTATTTGATCGCCATCTACCATAATTCTGCCTCTCTCTCTACCTTGCTCTTTGTCTACCCCATAATCTCCAACCCATCAACCCCTCAGTTCTTCCCCAGGCCATCACCCTTGCACTGGCTACATCCTCTTCCCTTCTCCAACCTGACTCCTTGGTGAAACATTTCAATTCTACATTGTTCTCTTCTCTGAATCTTTTGCCTACTTATCATTTTCCTATCTTGTCCTGCCAAGTCACAGCCTTGAATCATTCCTATCATCTGCTGCCTTTGCTCCTACATGTGTGATGCTGAAGGAAGCTGGCAAAAATTAGAAACTCATTCTGACTGGTTCTGCTACAAAATTGTCATAAAATCTCAATTAGGTCCTCGATATGGCAAAGCCAACCTTTTATACCTCCCTAATTAACTCACCACACCTCCACTACTTCTCTACTTGATGTTTCTCCCTGTAGAACATAAGCTCCTGAAGGATAAGAACAAAGTCCCAGAAGTAGCTTACTAGCTATTGTTATTAGAGAGACAAAACATATACATTTTTAAAAGTAAAACAATTATAGATTAATGAGCAATTTTATTAACTTAAGAATTTACTTCTAGAAGGAAGTACTATTTTTTTCTTTAGTGTTCCTAATTAATTCACAGTGGATCTCCCAAAATTTTCCCCTCCTCAAACATTCCTTAAGTCTACTCCCCCATCTTCTTAGCTAAGAATTTTGCTTCATATTTTACTGAAAAAAAAATTTGCTTAGAGCTTTCTTTTCTTCCTTCCTCCATATCTCATACCATTCAGATGCCTTATCCCCTATCTCTTTCATGCCTATCTCACATGAAGAGATAGTCCTCTTTATCAAGGCAAATCCCACTACATACACAAGTGATTCCATTCTATCCCATTTTTCTAGGATAGTCTCTTACTTCATCACTTCCCTCATCTTCAATTTCTCCTTTTCTACTGACTGCTTCCCTAATACCTATAAGCGTGCACATGTTTCCCCTATCCTCAAAAAAACCTTCACTTGATCCATCCATTCTTACTAATTATCACTCAATATCTCTTCTCCTTTTTGTGTCTAAACTCCTACAGAATGCTGTTTGTAACCAATGCCTTCACATCCTTTCTTCTCCATCTCTTTTTATACTCTCTAGAATCTGGCTTGTGGCCTCATTATTTGATAAAAGCTGCTCTCTCCAAAGTTACCACTCATTTTTCAATTCTCATTCTTCTTGACCCTTATGTTGCTTTTCCATAGTGCTGATAATCCTTTTCTCCTCAATACTTTCTTCTTTCTATGTTTTGTGACACTATTCTAGCCTAGTTCTCCTACCTGTCTGACCTCAATCTCCTTTGCTTGCTTTTCTTCTAAGTCACACCTGCTAAAGATTGGGGATTTCCCTAGAGCTCTATCCTGAGTCCTCTTCTCTTCTCCCTCTATATTATTTCACTTGGTGATCTCATTAGCTCCCATGGTTTCAATCATCATCTCAGCTGATGATTCTCAGATTTACTGATGCAGCTCTAACCTCACTCCTAACCTCCAGTCTAACACCTCCAGTTGCCTATTAGATATATCATGCTGGGTGTTCCATTGATATCTTAAACTCCACATGTCTGAACATGAGTATATTATCCCCCCTATCCCCACAACTGACCCATTTTCAAACTTCCCTATTATTAACCAAGGCTTGACTAATGCTCCAAGTCCTCTAGATTTGTCAATTTTGAATCTTAACTCTCTCCATATCCAATCTGTTGCCATCTCTCACAAACATCTTTATCTCCTTTAACACTATCTTCACCCTAGTACAAGCCCTTATCATTTCATGCTCAGATTATCTAAATAACCTATTGGTTGTTCTCTCTGCCACAAGTCTCTCCCAACTCCAGTCTATTCTTAGCTGCAAAAGTGATTTTCCTAAAGGGCAGGTCAAACCAAGTCACCTCCTAAATAAACACTGTTGCTTACCTATCACCTTTGGAATGAAATATAAAATCCTCTATAAATTCTCCTCCCTTTCCAGTCTTCTTACATCATATTTCCACTCCTCCTCCCATGTTCTCTAAGTCCAAGTGACACTGGCCTTCTTGTTCCACAAACAAGACACTCCATCTCCAGACATTTTCATTGACTGTCCCCTTGCCTAAAATATTCTCCCTTCTCATCATTACCAACTGGCTTCTCTGGCTTCCTTCAAGTCCCAGCTGAAATCCTACCTTCTATAAGAAATCTTTCCTGCCCCTCTTAGTGCTAGTACCATATTGATTATATCTAATTTATTATATAGAAAGATCATATAGATATTAGATATCTATGTATTATATATGTATGTATATGTAATATATGTTTGCTTTCATTAGATTGTGCACTCCTTAAAGGCAGAGACTGTCTTTTGCCTTACTTTATATGCCTATTATTTGCCATAGCACCTTGCACATAGTAGGAGCTTAGGAAATGTTTATGACTGACTGACTGACTGACTGACCTACAAGCAATTAAACCCAAGAACCCTGGGAATAGCATTCCTGGTTTAGGAAAACAATACATTCAAAACAAAAACTCTCTCTAAGGGGGAGATGGTTGCCCTAAACTTCACCCACTGGCTTGGTCCCTTCCCACCAACACTGGTTACATCAAGGAAGTACAGTCATTTATCCAAATAGAGGGCAAAAAAAAATTAGACAAGTTATAAAGATTAGTATATACTAGAAAATAGAGAGAATGAAGTATTTAGTTGAGAGCAAGAGGAGTCCTCAGTTCAACCAAGAGAGAAGTTCCAATTTCACACATGAGGAAATTATCCAAAGTCACTAGAGAGGCAAACTAAAAGTCAGGGACATGCTAAAGAGACATCTTCCTCTAATGTCTACAAATTCCAAAGGCTATTTCACTCTCTACACATGTCTGGAGTCATTCCCCAAAAGAGTTTGAAACTATGCATGTCTCTTGAAGAAAAAGAATATTTCTTTTCATACCAACTTCACCCTATACATTATATATATTATATATAATATTTTTGCATTAGCATATATATTAGTATTCTCTCTATCAATTACAAGAGTCTCATGCAAAATGCCCAGGCTTTGCTGGAAGCCTAAGCTATTCTTCCATATATTTTGTCTCCCTCTTATTAGAATGTGAGCACTCTTGGAAATGAATGAAGTGGGGGCAGCCGGGAGGCTCAGAGGATTGAAAGCCAAGCCTGGAGAGTGAAGATCCTGGGTTCAAATCTGACTTCAGATGCTTCCTACATTTGTGACCTTGGGCAACTTAATTAATCCCAATTGTCTAGTCCTCACCACTCTTCTGCCTTGAAATTAATACTCAGTATCAATTCTAAGAGAGAAGGTAAGAATTTTTTTTTAAAAAGAAATTATTAGATAAGGCAGAGGTTGAAACAATAACTATAGACAATTCTTTCTAGGAGTTTTGTGGTGTTCCTTGATTATATTTTCCTATATCTGGAATATTAATGTGTTTCTTCTCAGTTTAATAAATGCATTTCAAAGCTATTTCTTTAAAAAAGCAAGGGGTAGTAGAGTTCCTTTGTTGCATCACTAATAACTTTAGACTTGGCAAGTGCTTTAATAAATTATTTTTCATTCATGTGTTAAAAATCATATTAAACTCAATGACAAATGGGACTAAAAACCAAAAAGCATCAAAGCAGAAGAAATTAACATCCTTCTCAGCTCAAGAGAACACTATAACCCTATAACTCTATCTAAGATAGAAGCACAAATTGTAATGTTGCTCAAGACAGGGAATTCTCTGCCCAGGGATGCACACCTGAAAGAAGTTGCTCTGGTTGGTGATGCACACCTCAGTGAAAATACCCAAAGGCAGAGAGCTGTTCTTGCAGCTACTTGCACCACTTCCCACTGGGAACAGAGAGAAGAATAACCTCTGCAGCATCCTTTAATTGATGTGAAAGAAACCTGGAGAAAGGGAATGGTCTCTGAGGGAGACCACCCACGTTGGTGAGCAAATTTATTGCCTCTATAGAGGCTAGATTATAGCCTCTCTTTTGTGCATGTTAAAAAAAGTCATTTCTTATTGTCCTTGAAGAAAGGACTAGGCCTGAGACCCAGGCACAGTCATAGTATCTATTAAATCAGGGTACACTCTCACTAACTGTTTGGGGATTTGGGGATATGAAATTCTTATCTCATCCACTGGGTTTTGGCACCATTAGAAAGCTCTTCAGGAGCCTCCCTGAGGGGCTGAACTCAGTGCTTTCATCTGCCTGCTGAAAAATGCATTTCTACTCCAAAATTCCCTTAAGATTTTCCCTACAGAGTAACAGAATGTGAAATTAACCCAATTTGAAGAACAACTTAATCATCTGTGAAAATAAATATTACTTTATACACTCACTTTCACATAAAGTAGTTTCCAATTTAAGTTGCTCCCTGAAACTTTTTGAATTAAATTGCATTAAATGAACTTCATCTGAGTTTAAATCCCATTTCCCTTCATTTAACCTTGAGACCTTGGGTTTAGAGGAAGGACCCCTGGGTTTGGCGCCCTGTGCTTTGGGTTCGTTCAAATCATCTTGACCTTAGGCAAATCCCTTCTTTCTGAGCTTCATTTTCATTATGAGATGGAGGAATTGGACTAAATGATCTCTTAAGTATCTCACAACAGTCTGGGCCATAAATTTTCAGGCTTGGAGAGATCTTAGGTGAAAATCTTTGTTGATTGTTAAGTGCCTACCAAAACTCCTAGTTTCAGAAGATAATTCATATTTTATTTATTTATTTTTAAACCCTTACCTTCCTCTTGGAATCAATACTGTGTATTGGCTCCAAGGCAGAAGAGTGGTAAGAGCTAGGCAATGGGGGTCAAGTGACTTGCCCAGGGTCACACAGCTGGGAAGTGTCTGAGGCTAGATTTGAACCTAGGACCTCCCGTCTCTAGGCCTGGCTCTCAATCCACTGAGTTACCTGATGCCCCTGATAATTCATATTTTAAAGAGAGTACAAAATATAAATTTAGTTGTCACCAAAACAGTACAAAATTTCCTCCAAGAAAGCTTCCATTTTTAAAATTAATATTATTTTCCTATAAAATTAAGGGCTTTTTTTTGCATGAACAAAATTCATGTAACTAGAATAATAATAAGAAAAAATCTTTCCATCAAATATATAACAAGTCTAAAATACAACATGTATAGAAAACTTGATCAAAAATCTAAAACTAAAAAGTATTTTCCAATGAATAAATGTTGAAATTATATGAAAAAAAGTTTTCAAAAAATTTCAAACTATTAATAACCATATAAAAGGTTTCTCCATATTACTAATAATAGGCAAATCAAAATAACACTGCTGTTTCATCTCCCACATGGCAAATTGGAAAAATGACAAAAGATGGAAATAGTGGAAATACCAACATACTAACACAATAGTGGTGAAGTTTTGAATTGTTCCAACCATTTTGGAAAACAATTTGGAATGACTATATACTAAAACAAGAAAGTAACTAAAATGCGTGTACCCTTTGACCCAGAGATGCTATGTCTAGGCATATACTCCAAAGAAGGAAAAGACAGCAAGGTCTCACATACACTAAAATATTCATAACAATACTTTTCATTATTGCAAAGAGCTGGAAACAAAGTAAATGCCTATCTACTGAGGAATGGATAAAGAAACTGTGACACATGAAAATAATGGGATCTTACTTTATCATGAGAAATTATTAATATGATTAATTCAGATATGGAATGGAAGATTTATATGAATTGATCCCAAGCAAAATATGAAAAATCAGAAAAATACACAACTATATAATGTAAACGGAAAGAACAAAAAGAAACTGAATGCTGTATAATTATAATGATCAAGTTTGATTTCAGAGTAGAAATGAAAAAAGTTACCTCCTTCCACTGCTTATACTATCAGACTTGTTTAAGATGGTGGTTAGTTTTTCTGAATGGCTTTTTTACCTTTTTAAAAATTATTTTTTTCAATGAATGTTGCTAGATAGGGGAGAGAGTTGGGATATATTCAGAAATGAAGGGGACATTTAAAAAAGACATTAATAAATAATGAATAACATTAAAACAAAGAAAATAAGTTTTTTTCAGGATTTCCTTGGAGAAATATAATATAATAAAGATAATCTGTCAAAGAATTCATGATTGAGCTGAAATAAAATGCCAAATTCCTAAGATACTGACCAGGAAGAGATCTTTCCAAAGAAAGAATACCCTTTCCATCATAGTTGGAACTAGGAACTTTTGCCCACCAATGAATCAGTTTGACATTAAGTAACTAACACATCTTTTCTGAATCTGCATTATAAAAACCCAGTTGAAAATGTCCAAATTTGAACATATTTTTCTTTGGTGTCGAAATTTTGCCATCATGTCATATTTGTAGTAATTATATGCTAGTATAAAAATAGTTTCCTATTAGAAGAGCATTTTAAAGTCATAGAAATTGAAGAGATGAGGAAATAATACTAGGTTATTGGTCATTTAATACAAGTTACCTGACTCTGGGTCAATCAGAGAAATAGTTATGAGAAAGCACTTCAAGGAATGAGATTCTACATCTTCCCCTAGATATCCATTGTGAGATATAACTTTCTTGTTAAGAGGCATCTTCTTCTCTATTCTCTATGGTGCCATTACAGGACCAATCTCCTCTGATATAAATCCTAATCCTGACATACCTTAACATAATATGAAATTCTTGCCCATGTTTTACCATAAATCACTTTAGCTGCTGAAAAGGACTAAAATACAAATGTCTAGAGCACTAGAAACCACCCAATCCAATCAGGAAGCATTTATAGAAGTATCCATTATATGCCAGGCACAAGGCTAGGTGCTAGAAATACAAAGGCCCAAATTAAACAGTCCCTGTCTCAAAGAGCTTACATTCTACAAGAGAAGAAAACATAAATATATAGCCAAACATACAAAATACATACAGTATAAATGCAAAATGTCCTGGGTGAATTGGTGTTAGCAACTGTTGAAATCAGGAAAAGCTATATTAGAAAATGTTATTTGAGTTTGACTTAAAAGGAAGTCAGGAATTCTAAGAGGCTGAGGTGTAAATTTTAAAACTATTCCACCCTAATCAGACCATTCTTTAGAAGATCTGATTTAGCTATTTACTGATCAATAACAATAGAGATGCTTGGAATAACAGAATCAGGTCTTGGAAACTCTACATTCTCCACCCTACTCAGTTTAACAAGATTTTTTTAGGTCTGCATCAAACTCAAGATTTAATTATCTGAGGAGATGGCCTTCAACAGACATGTGCAAAAAAAGGACAGACCTCTGGGCTGTCCTAAGTCAAGCTAAGTCATCATTGGTACAGATGAGACGCAGAAAAGTGATGTAAAAATGTTCATATAAGGCACGTCACTTCCTGCCTCTTGCTCTTTCCCTGGAGAGACGCACTGACTGGAAGCGTGCTAAGCATTCTGACATCTTGGAGTATTGGGTGGTGAGTTTTGCCCTGGAGCTGATTTCAGGTTCCGGCATCTTAGCTGAGCCCCTTTGGAGGTCAGGCTGATTCTTTCCTCCTTCATACTCCAAACCCTTACTCCCTTATCTCCTGATCTCCCCACCCAATACTAATCAGGCGGGGTGGGGGGGGGTAGAGGGAGAGAGAGAGGGAGAGAATTCTTCCTTCTTTTTAATCTTCTCCACTATCAATTAAATCACAATAAAATTTGGCAGCTGACTTGGGTATTTTATTATTTGGGATTTCCCTTGGCGACCAATTTAGATTTTTTTCAGTCTCAACCATAATTTTACCCTTTACAGAGATAAGGAGAGAGTACATTTTATATAAAGGGAAGCAATGCAAAGGCATGGAAATCAAGATACAAAATGTTATATGAAGAACAAAAAGAAAGACAATTTAGCTGGACCATAGGTGAGTTAAAGGGAGTAATATATAAAAAGGTTATAAAGGCCTGTTGGAACCAAGCTGTAAAGGATTTTAAATGTCAAACAGAGGACTTCGTATTTAACCTTAGAGGTAATAAGAAGCCTCCAGAGTTTATCGCAAAGAGGAATGACATGGTCAGACCTGTGTTTTATGAATAAATCTTTTAACATTGTAGGAACACTGATAGAGTACGTCATTCATCACTTATCCCCTGCTGTCATTATGTGACCAGACCATTAGTAATAACAGTAAGATAGTAACAAAATTTTAATTTGGTCTGTTTCACAGATTTTCAAATTTTATATCAAGTGAGAAATCAATGTATTTTATAAAGCAGAAATTCTGCATGTGCCTGGTTCAGAAATGAAGAGCCTTCTGACATTCAGAAAAGTATAAATCCCCATGCTAGACTTCCATAACTTCTCCAGTTACATAACTGTTTCTGTGGCAGAACTCGGAACTGTTGTAAACAAACAGTCCCACTGCTTGACAATTCTGGGATCTCTGCAGTTTTGTGCTGCTACAGATTTCTCTGTGGAGGTTGAGTTGCTGAATGTTTTATTCCTTCCCTACCCCCTCCATTCGTTTTCTTTTTTTTTCTCTTTCTTCTTATGTGTAAGTGGGTTTGTTAAAAAGAAAAATCCAAAGGAATTAAATACAAAAAATAAAACCGCTGTGAATGTGACTGAGACTACCAATTTACAAACCATAGGGACACAAATATAAAAGTCAAGGGTCTCATTGTAGCATGAATTCGCCCACATTGCACATATGTTGTTTTTTTAAGACCCCCTTACACTCTTAAATATATGCTTTCATAAAGTAGGCTTTGGTTCTCATCTTTCTCCCACACATGAAGCTCTCATTGACTTCAAAGAAAGCACAGTATGCAAAAGACATGGGGGTGTAGCAAGGGATGAGAATCAGGAGTAGTAGGCAGAAGGTGGGTGAGTTAACTTCAGAGGCAGTACCTTCAGAGTTACCTTTCTCTGGCATATTAACATTTATAACCAACATTGCAGGCAATTATAAGTTTTCTGTATTGGTGACTGTGTCTAGTAGATAACCTAGTTTAAAACAAATCTGCTTCTACTTTACAGAAATAAGTCAAAAAATTCAAAATTGTTATTGTGTTATGTATTTTAGGTGTTATTTCTTTTAAAAATTGAATTGGTTTTTATATGTTGTTATCTGTATTATTGGAGGGTATATTCACATTGACAATATCAATAATCCATTGGGGTTTAATAATCCATTGAAAAAGATTTATAAAAGTTTGTTGGGATTGGAGAAAGAAAATGATCAAGTTTGACTCAGTCTGTTGATTCCATTTTTGTCAAGAAATTGCGGTGTGGAAAATTCCCTCCATTAATGAAAACTGGCAAATGCTCTCCAACTTATATATCTTAGTAATGTGCCTGAGGTTTTGTAGTTCAGTCATGTCAGACTCCTCATGACCCCTTTTGGGGTTTTCTTGGCAAAGATATTGGAGCAGTTTGTCCTTTTCTTCTCCAGCTCATTTTATAGATGAGGAAACTGAGGCAAACAGGGTTAACATTACCTAGGGTCACATAGGTACTAAGTGTCCAATGCCAGATTTGAACTATGGAAGAATATTCCTGACTCTAGGCTGGCATTGTATTCACTGCATTTATTTAGCTGCCTAGGGTACCTGGAGTAAGGTGAAGTTAAGCAAGTTAAGCATGCTCACACAGTCAGTTTAAGTCAGAGGCAGGACCCTAATTGTTCCTGACTCCAAGGCACTTGTTCAATCTATTACACCAGGCTGCCTTGCCTTATACATTTGTTGAGATTTTTATATTGCTGCTAAAATTCTTCAAAAAAATGACTTAATCATTTAATGAAGCACCTAATGCAGAATCTTAAACATTGCTAAACTAAAATCAATTGAGGTCCACAGAACCCTAATATTAGACAACTTCATTCTTTTTTCAAACTCTAGAGGTAAGTTTAGTCTAAGAGTCAAGAAAGTTGAGCTGGAGTGTCAGTTCTGTCACCCAATACCCAAGTGACATGGCACACATAATTTTACCTTCTGAGTCTCTTTCCTTATGTGTTAAAAAAAATGGGGAATAAGATTTTTACAACATCCCTTCCAGGGTTGTTCTGAGCAAAATGCATTGTCAACCACAAAAGCTTTATATGAAAGAGAACTATTATTATTATTATTAACCATAGAACTTCCATTTCTAGCTAAATCAATATTGGAAGGGAGATTATATTCCCAGCCTCTCATTTTAAAAATGAAAAACTTGGGCAAGATAAGTTAAAAGACTTCTACAAAATCATATAGGTAATAAGTAGCAGAATGAAGCATATAATCCAGGTTTTCAGACTCTAAATCCAACATGCTTTCTGCTGTGCCCCAATTCTACTCTTCCCATTATATGCCCCCTCTCAATTATTTTCAGCAGGAAGTACACTTTGGCAAAGCTATGAGTGTTTAAGCTCTTTAAGAACACATTTTTCCTCATCCTTATCTCTGTATTCCAGAGTTCCTAGTCTTGACAGATAGAACAATTTTAGCAATCCAAAAATGGAAAAGGCTGTCTCAGGGAGTCAGGTGAGTCTCTGTCACTAGAGATGCTTAAGAAGACTCTTGATAACCACTTGTGGAGATGCTATAGCTGGTATTCATGATTTAAGTTTAAACCACATGATTTCTGAGGTCCCTACCAATTTATCTCAAGTCCCTATCATTGATAATACTTTCGAAACTGCTAGTTTCACAATTCTTCTTTGAAACAAATAAATGTTAGTTCATATAACACACAAAATTCTCCTCAATCACATTGATCCCCTATAACTATTTGTTGAATGATTGGCAGGATGAATAATACTGTTAAAGTATATATGGGATAAAGTAAGAGCTTTACATCTTTATACATTTTCAAAGCCTCTTAAGTTGTAGTAATGAGAAAAAAGCAATAAATATCTGAAATGCATTTCAGAATCACATATCTCAGTTGACACTCATTTTTGCATTTGGGATAAAAGATGGTTCCTTTTTCCTTTTGATGTGTTCAAGTTACATTCCCTTCTATTTCACTACAATCCCTTCCTTCATGGAATTCTTTAAACAATCTGGATACAAAAAGATGTTTAGAACAATGAAAGCTTTAGTCTCCACATGTTCTTTTCCCTTTTAAATACCCCAGGGGTTTAGCACCAGGCCTGTATGGCAAAATCTTTTGAAATAACCAAAGCCTTATTGTCTTTTGCTGAATGTAGTAGCTTTGACTTCTAATTAGGATGTAAAAACAGTTTGCAATTATGAGAAATTCAATGCTTTCTTTATAAGTTGTCCTGTCTCACCTTTAAATATATCGTTTGAGTATCTCAAGCAGTTTATTGGGGTAAAAAGTTGCTCTCCTTTTCCAGGATTTGAATCATATATCTGATATTGCTTCCTATGATCCTACTGTAAGAACAAGGGTAGTTTCAATTCTGATTACTCAGAAGGTTAAAATGGGACAAAAAGATAGGAACAAAAACAATAGGATAGAAACATTTATTAAATAACTACTATATGCCAGATACTGGGCTTAGTGCTTTATGTTAACTCATTTGATCCTCACAACAACCTTGTGAGATAGTTGCTATCATTATCTCCATTTGCAGTTGGGGAAACTAAGGCAAGCTTGACACAGTCACACACTAGTCTGAAGCTGGATTTGAACTTCAGTCATGCTTGAGGCTTAGTGCTTTATCCATTCTGGCTATGGCACCTCACTACCTAGGATGGGACCAGTCTTTTTCAGGCAAGACAATCAGAAGTATCAGGAGTGGTAGCACCATTCCTATGGTAATCCTTATTTCTATGCACCAAATTGGTCATACCTTTCTAGTTCTGATGCAGGTATTAAAGATTTCAAAAGATATCCTAGAAAGAGCATTAGGCTTATTCTGAAGTTTTTTAAATTGATCACCAAATTTTATATTTTAATTATAATCTTCCTCCTAAAAGTTTTTTTCTTTTCTTCTTCCAAATATTTCCTTTCCTTCAAGAAGGCAAGAGCCCCAAATAAAAGAAGATAGTCAAATTTGAAAGTTGTTTTTGTTTATTTTATTTTAAGGGTCAAGAAAAGTGTGAATATGTGTATATTTTACTGTATAACTCATTTTACAATTGAGCTCAAGGTTAAATGGCTTGTCCAAGATGAAACATTCTTATTGTGATTGTTAGAGCAAAGTTCCTTCCAATATACATTCTGATACTTATTTTCTTCATGCCACTAGATCTTGGACTGAAAAGATGATGACCTGATGTCTCTTGTCCTGAAGACATTAAAAACTCTTCATTTGGGACATATACTTGCGAGATACCATTTTGTTAATTTAATTATTCTAATTCTGAGTATTCATCCTACCTCTAACAGTCTCTCTAGAGTGGGGATGGGAAAAATCTAAGTGATGAAAATATATAAGATATCAAAAAATCTATTTTAAATAAGTTAAAATAACAATAAGAAAAATCCCAACTCAGATCCCACTTTCTGCAGAAAGTTTATTCTGGTTCCTTCCCCTCCTCCATTCCTTTCCTTCCAAGATGACCCTCAGAGAGAGAAAGAGACATATACGTATACGTACATATATACATGTCTACTCTCTCTATACATATAGTTATTTGAATACTATCCTTCCTACTCCTCACCTCAACCTCATTCTCCAAAACATGCCAAGAATGTAGGCTCCTTGAGAGCAAAAGCTGTGATTTTGCCTCTCTTTATGCCCCCAGCAATTAACATGGTTCCTGGCACATAGTAAACACTTAATAAATGCTTGTTGATTGACAAAAAGGAAGAAAGAAAGAAAGAAATCTCTCTGACACAAGCCATTTTCGAGTCAAAATTTATAGTGTTTCCAAACAATAGACAAAATTCCACAAGAAGAGAAAAAGATAAAACATAGTAACAAGTTCAGGTAATAGCTTGATTCATCAGACTGAACATTAGTCATTTAAAATGTCGACATGCCCTGGAGAAATATTTTCCTAAATCATTCAGTCCCTCTAAGGATTCTCTTGTCTATTTGTTCAAAGGGGAACTCGAGAAGTCTTCCTATTTAATGGCCAAAAATATCTTCTTTCTCTTAGTCTAATAAGGTACAGATTTCTGAAGTAAGTGCCAGTATAGATAATGGTAGGGTTAGTACCTCCACAGTTAGGCACTAGTGAGCTAGTAAGCTAGTTAGGTACTTGGTCCTGTTAGAATGTGGAGATGACAGCAGATAAGAGGGGCTTGGGGGGGTGGTGGAGGGGAGTTAAAGGGGGGGCAGATTAGTCCTCACTACTTAGTGACCATAAGAATTGAGAGTCCAAGATCTAGAGACAATGCCTGTCATGGCTGCATTTGGGGCTGAGGTGACAATAGATTCTAGAAAAACTTGTTAATCAAGTTGACAACATTCTCAAAGTCTCCAATAAGTAGAAAAGGGAAATTTGGGAAGAAATTAGCTGGTCCAGTATCTACTGTTGGAATATTTCCATCAAAACACCAGATCATTCAGGAAATGTATGTATTCTATTCTTAAAAATGTTATCTTTTATGATGTACTATGTAAATGTGAATTATTGTGAGGATTATTATTTAAACTATATTGGAAAGAGTTTGCTAACCTGTTTGACTATACACTGGAGCCATAAACCTGGGCCTGGAACTACAAGTTTTGCTGCTCACAAAATGACACGTAATCCACAACAAACTAGGAAAACAATTTTGAGTTCTTATACTTGATTTGCTGTGGTTAGGTAGATGAGGCTTTTGTGTGAGTGACAGGATATCATCATTTAAAAAAATAGATTTTTGACTCATCTGCCATAAAATGCTTCCATGGTGACAGTCTGTCCCTCTTTTCCATTTCACAAATCTTATGTTGTTCATGAACTTCATTTGAACATAACTAAGCAATCTGGAAATTGGTCAATTTAATTGAACTTAACAAATATGTGTACCTACTTCGTACAAAGCACTGTAATACAGAATACTATTCTTAGCACATGGCTATTTCCAAACTGGTCTGTGCCTCTGTGTAGCTCCTTTAGGAACACCTATCTAGTTCTGTTACACAGAATTCAGCCCTAGTTTCTAGTAGCTCTGTCTAGAAAGAAAGAGAAAATATATGCATGGGTGACTACAAAACACACTGGCATGAAATGAGGGCATAAAAGAGCTACAGCAAGTTTTGAGAATTCAGAAAAGGGAGAGAATTGCTAGTCAAGAGCAATCAAGGAAAGGTTTGGGGAGAAGCCTGGATTTGAGTAAGTGGGTTGGAGGAGAAGATCTCTCAGGTATAAGGAATGGTATGGAAAAAATGAATATAAAGTATAGGAAATTATTAGTAGTTTGGTTGGAAGGTTAGAAGTGAGGATCTCTGAAGAAAGTAGCTAGAGATAAGACTGGAATTATGATAACAATAGCTGACATTTCTATAATATTTTAAGGTTTGCCACCCATTTTTACATGCACATTAACCCATTTGAATCTCACAGCCCCATAAAACAGATGCTCTTGTTCTCTCCGCTTTATAGGGAAGGCAAGTAAGAATAGAAACTAAATGACTTGTCTTTCATCAATCAGCTTATGAGGGTGAAAGATAAAATTTGAAACTTGGTTTCCTCTTGTCCTACTTTGCATTTTACCATATTGCCTTTGAAGGGAGCTTGGGAACATATTTTAGAGGGCCTTGTATATCAGATTCAGGTTCAGGACAAGTGGCCATCTAGCCTCAGTTTAAACACTTCTAACAATGAGAATTCGTTGCCTAATAAGGCAGTCCATTCCAGTTTTGAATAGCTTTTTTCTTGTGTTAAGTTGAAATCTGTTTCCCTTTGGTTTCGTTTTTAAGATGATTCATGAGTTTATTTTAACTATTTAGTTAAGTGGGGAATACAGGGAGAAAGAATATTTGTTTCTTGTTTCTGTTGTATCATATCAACTAACCAACAAAAATACATTCAAAATCTCATAAACCAAACAAAATAAACCAAAAAGAAACACCAACAAATATAAAAGAAAATATTCCATAAACTATTTAAGTTTTAGTTTAAAGTAATGAAAGCTTTTAATATAATAGCGATTTTTATATTCATTCATAAATTGTCATTGTTTAGTAAAGGTCAACAAGAAGACATCTGAAGAAAAAATAATTTTCCCTGTTAAAAAGGAAACTTCCTTATTCAAAATGTTATTAGGACGGGCCAGCTGGTTGGCACAGTGGATTGAGAGTCAGGCCAGGAGATGGGAGGTCCTGGGTTCAAATTTGGCCTCATATATTTCCTAGCTGTGTGATCCTGGGCAAGTTACTTAATCCCCATTGCCTAGCCCTTACCACTCTTCTGCCTTGAAACCAATACACAGTATTGATTCCAAGATGGAAGGTAAGGGTTTGAAAAAAAAATATATTATTAGGATCACAGATTTTTTCTGCCAAATCACCCCAAACCTTTCTGGCAGAAAGATCTGAACCACGATGGGGATATGATTGGAGATTTTGACTTTAAATGATCACTCTATTGCAAATATTAATAATATGAGAATAGGTTTTGAACAATGATACATGTATAACACAGGGGAATTGCTCATCAGCTCTGTGAGGGGGGAAGGAGGAAGGAAGGAAAAGAACATGAATCATCATGTAAACAGGAGGAAATATTCTTAAATAAATAAATAAAAATTTAAAAAAGAAAGATCTGAACCGGAATGCAGAAATTTCTTCCCTGAAGATAACATATTCACAGATATAGAGTTAGATAGGGATCAAGATGAAAGATTCTTATACTGGGGTCCATAGACCCCCAAAAAGTCTATAGATAGATTTCAAAGGGTCTGAGTGATAAACTATTATACTTCAATAATATTGGTATCCTCTGTAATCCATTGTATGTTTACTTGATGCATTTAAAATATTATTTCAAGAAGAAGTCCATAGATTTCATCAAATTGCTAAAAAAAAAAGAGGGGGGTCCATTAAAAATAAAAGTTAAGGGGTAGCTAAATGACTAAGTAGATAGAGAGCTAGGTCACGAGATGAGAGGTCCTGGGTTCAAACTTGACCTCAGACACTTTCTAGCTGTGTGACCCCAGACAAATCACCTAACCCCAATCGCCTAGTCCTTATTACTCTTCTGCCTTAGAAACAATACTTAGTATTGATTCTAAGTGTGGAGATTGGATTTAGCTCTTCCCTGATTGTAACAATGGAGATACTTAGTTCTTCTTTTATTGTGAAGATTAAATTGTAATCCCCTGATTATAACAATGAAGGTACTTAACTCTTTCTTTATTGGGAAGATTGAATTGTAATCCAGTCTATTTAAAGTAGATCCACCCATTTTAACTACAAAAAGGTGTTAAGTAACTACAAAAGGTGAACTAACCAAAAAAAGGTGTTAAGTAACCCAAAAAGGTATAATCTAACCAAAGAAGGTGTGAACTAAAGAGTAGGCAGTCCTGGAGAAAAGAGTCTGCTGTGATTGGTAGACATGAAAATTTAGGGGAGGTGGCACAATAGAAAAAGATCTTTAAAAAGAGGACCAGAGGCCAGAAGAAGATGTATTCAATTCTATTCGAGGAGATCGGGGAGATCAAGGAGATCTCTGACTCGGAGGAGAGACTGGAAGACAGACACTTGAGGAGTGACTGGAAAAAAGACACCCAGACTTCTTTCCATTTAGATGGTCACCGTTGGTGAGTGAAAGGTTGACTTAGCTGAGAAAGGCCCATCATCTTGAGGCTCTTTTCACTGATTAGGGCCTTAGTATTTTTACCTGGCTCAGAGGAAGCCAGAGTTGCCTCTCTCTCTCTCTCATTCCTTAATATTTTCCTTCTGTTGTAAATAAACTACCATAAATTCCATTTACTTTAGTCATTTATTTTGAGATTTTAGAAATCAAATCCCTGGTGATCACCTATATAAATATTCAGAGTCCAACCACAATTAAATTGAACATAAGACAGAAGGTAAGGGTTTAAAAAACAAATAAAGATTACCCCCCTGCTTTAGGAGTTGTGTTCCCACTAATCTGAGCATCACTTCCATGTGAAATGACATGTTGGGGGTATAAAAATAACAATACACTGCGTGGCTCTTTAACACGCTAATATGTGGAAAACTAAAATGAACTTTCTGTCCTATGAAATCAATTGTTTTGCCTTTAGTTTTGTGATATCTGGATGATGTGGTCTGCCATAGCAAAAGCTTTCCTATTCCTCTTCCAGAAAAATATGGCATTGTTGCTTTGACTTAACTATGAAGTATCTGGCTTCCTTTTATTCTAATTTATCATTTGACCAGCTTTATGTTCCAAGGTAGATGGACATGCAAATGCCAAAGCAACATAAATGTTTGATATATAGTAACTTTTTGTCACGAGATGCCAAAATAAACAACATTTATCAGATTACAATGGCATCATAACAAAAGTTGAAATAAAGAGAAAAGGAGAAATTCTTTTAAAAAGAAAAGAACAAATACAACCTGAAGCCCCGAAGTGATGAAGTTGAAAGTATATGATCCTATAGTTTCTCAGTGACTGGCTAGAAAACAGACTATTACACCTTGACAAAAAATAAAAAAGCAGGGAATGTTGGAATGGGCTGGAACTCAGTACAATACATGCATGTTAATATTGTAATAGAAGGATCTTCTCTTTCTTACATTACAATATGGTACAATGGGTTTCTTTGGGGTTTGGAGTTACACGTGTTCCAAATTTCCAGGAGAAAAGTTCCCATATCAGAGATGAAATGTGTCAAAAAGGATCTCTATGTGGATCTTTTTCAGAGGTGGTGTGCAAAAAGGTATAGATCTTGAATTAGAAACTGGATTGCCAAAGGTGATCTACATGATTAAATTTTTTTTAAGTAAGTTATAGAGTTATTTCTCAAGGCCACATTAGGGGTTGCAATCTTGCCTAGTTGCGCTTCTAAAGAACCATACACCTTTGTATAATATTTAATATCATAGAAATTTTGAACTTTTGGATAAAATACAAGTTATAATAGAGGTGCTATTTTACCTTGAAGCCCTTTTTCAACATTTATTATTTTGAATACTTGCAAAAAGTATAAAACTGTATCTACACTCATGTTCCAATTTTGTTCAGTTTTACCTTCTTCAGACTAATACAGACAGGGAACAGCAGGTCCACAGCAATGAGCAGTTGTTGAACAAAGCTATTTGATTTGATTTATGGGTAGTTTAAAGATAATATGCCATTAACCCATGCAATGATGTCTAGTCTGAGTCTTGTGTTATCTAGATAGAATACATATTGGCTGCCATTTGCCCAGATAAGTGTCAAGACTCATTCTCCAATGGTCAAAAGAAAGTACTTCCCAGAGGTCTATGGCACTGTCTCACTGCTTTTGCTTTCTTTTACTTACCTTCCTTTAGTTTCCCTTCACTGAGCCTATCATAACCAAAAAAACACTAGGTATTTCAAGGAGCTGTCAAATCAAATTTCCCTTGTCTTATACATGTGCAGTTGATTTTTTTATGGCAAATTCAGACTTAGGCACATCATTCTTATTAAATTTCATTTTGTTTGTTTCCCATTGGTAGGAATTTGAACCCAGATATTGACAATAAAACTATTTGCTTTCCCTCCCAGCTTTATGTCATCAATAAATTTGATAAGTATACTTTCCAAATCTGTCTTCAAATTATTAACAAAAACATTTCACAAGACTCGGTCAAATTCAGAGCCTTTTGGGAGGCCTTTAGAAATTTCCTTCCAGAAACAGTGGAGTGGCTCAGGGGATTGAGAGCCAGACCTAGAGATGGGAGGTACTAGGTTCAAATTTAGACTCAGATACTTCCTAGGTGTGCCCTGGGCAAGTCACTTAACCCCTATTGCCTAGTTCTTACTGCTCTTCTGCCTAAGATGGAAGTTAAGGGTTTGTTTGTTTTTAAAAGAAAGAAATTTCTCTCCAAATTGTCATACTAAATTACATATATATGTGTGTATGCGCGTGTGTGTGCACAAACATGCATGTATGTTTCTGTATTTTAAGTTGTATTTAATATGAATTCATGGTTTTTCATACAATCCTTTTATTTTGTTCTTTTTATCTAGAAATGTTCCTACTTATTGATGTTTGTTAAATTCCCTGAAAAGGAAAATAAAACTTCCCTATAGGTTTACATTGATCACAATTTGAATATGGTTGGTTGATAAAATACTATTCCACTTAATTATAAACAACCCATTTTTTCTATTTTATCTACAACAGTATAAAGTAAAATTTAAATACTAGTATAAAATCATGCCTTCCATTTTTCCTTGTTTTATTTTGCCATGCTGAAATTGACTTTCCTGATCAGCATTACAATGTAGCTTTATTTAAATATTTGAATTTATTAAATTTAATAACATTTTGCTGAAATGGGAAATATAATGTAGCATGAAGAAAGTAAAGCCAAAAGAATAATAGGTATGATTATAGCTTTAATTATACTAAAGTCACGATGATTTGTCTGAGCACTGAAATTTAGAGAGTGATAATAGTACCTATAGTTTTTCAGTTACACCTGAGTTTAATTAGCAAGATCAATTAGTTAAAACAGGAAGGTATAAGATGGTACACTTATTTCCCTACTAGCTTCATCCCAGGTCAATCATCTGGCAATAGTCCAATTGGGGAGGTGTTTTACAGTCAGCGGTCTCTTCCTTCTCACCACAGATAACATTAATCTGAAAACATCTTCCAGATATTCATATCAGGTACATTTTTTGGTCCTTTTTCCAAATTCCAGAATTGCTAGTTATTTATTCAATAAGTACCATTATGCAAATGAAGACAACACTAAAAGGAAAACAAAATACATCTTAAAAACAACGAACAAAACAGTAAGAATTAGAAAGAGAAATTTCATTTACAACCATTCTAGACATCCCAATACTACACAAACTATTTGACAAAATAAGCAAAGAAAGAGTCTTATCAAATTCATTTTATGACACAAAATATAGTACTAATTCCTAAGGCAAGAAGACCAAAAATAGAGAAAGAAAACTATAGACCAATCTCCTTAATGAACATAAATGCAAAAATCTTAAATAAAATACTAGCAAAGAGACTGCAGTAAGTTATCACAAGTATTATTCACTATGACCAGGTAGTATTTATACCAGGAATGCAAGACTGGTTTAACATTAGGAAAACATCCACATAATTGACCACATCAGCAAGGGATATGAATAGGCAATTTTCAGTTAAAGAAATCAAAACTATTAATAAGCACATAAAAAAGTGTTCTAAATCTCGGATAATCAGAGAGATGCAAATCAAAACAACTCTGAGGTATCACCTCACACCTAGCAGATTGGCCAACATGACAGCAAAGGAAAGTAATGAATGCTGGAGGGGATGTGGCAAAGTAGGGACATTAATTCATTGCTGGTGGAGTTGTGAATTGACCCAACCATTCTGGAGGGCAATTTGGAACTATGCCCAAAGGGCGATAAAAGACTGTCTGCCCTTTGATCCAGCCATAGCACTGCTGGGTTTGTACCCCAAAGAGATAATAAGGAAAAAGACTTGTACAAGAATATTCATAGCTGCGCTCTTTGTGGTGGCCAAAAATTGGAAAATGAGGGGATGCCCTTCAATTGGGGAATGGCTGAACAAATTGTGGTATATGTTGGTGATGGAATACTATTATGCTAAAAGGAATAATAAAGTGGAGGAATTCCATGGAGACTGGAACAACCTCCAGGAAGTGATGCAGAGTGAGAGGAGCAGAACCAGGAGAACATTGTACACAGAGACTGATACACTGTGGTACAAGAGAACGTAATGGACTTCTCCATTAATGGCTTTACAATGTCCCTGAACAATCTGCAGGGATGTATGAGAAAAAAAAAATTATCCTCAAGCAGAGGACAAACTGAGGGAGTAAAAACACCAAGGAAAAACAACTTCTTGACTAAAGAGGTTGAGGGGACATGATCGAGGAGAGATGCTAAATGAGCACCCTAATGCAAATACCAACAACAAGGAAATGGGTTCAGAGCAAGGACACATGTGATACCCAGAGGAATCGCTCATCGGCTAGGGGAGGGATGACGGGGAGGGGGGGAGGAAAAGAAAATGATCTTTGTTTCCAATGAATAATGTATGAAAATGACCAAATAAAATAATATTTTAAAAACTAAAAAAATAATAATAATTGACCATATCAATAACCAAATTAAGAGAAATCATATGATTATCTCAATCGATGAAGAAAAAGTCTTGTAATATTTAAAAGGGATTTTTGAGAAGATTGAAGAGAGGAAAGGGGGTAAAGAAGGTCTGTAACAGGGAATGGAGGAGTTGAAGGGAGAGAGGGAATATGGCTGCCAGTGAGGTAAAAGGAGATACCCCTTGCTGAGAGGCTATCTTTGAAAATTGGGGTTCCTGAGAAATAGACCACCTATGAGGGGATGTCTTCTCTATTGATTGTTGAAGATACCCCAAAGCAGGTAAGCCCGGGCCCCAGAGGGACAAGCCTCCCCCCAGACCAAGGTTGCCCAGCAGGGGTCTGATAAGGACTGTTTATGGTTGAATGGGTGTCCTGAGGTTCAGCTTCTTCTATGCCCCATGAAATGATTGTCCTCTTATCTGACTGCAGTTATTTAAATAAAGATGAATTTTAATAAGTTGGATTGGGGAAGTATCAGGAAAGAGGGAATCAGGATTTCCCTAGATTGGGTTTGAGTCTCTCTCAGCTTTTGAGCTGAGGTCAGGCCTTGCAGGCTGGTGAAGGGTTTCTTTTATTCCTGCCTATGCTAATCTGTGCTAGTTTTCTTAAGTTCAAAGTTTTTAGTAATAGAAAGCAAGAGGAAGAAAAGGTTCTGATCTCCAGAGCTGGTTGGGCCTGTCTCTTCAGAATGATGTCCCTAAAGACTAGGCTTACAGTTCAAACTGCTCCCCTTCAATCCTTTTGGTCAATGACACAATCACAGGAATCCAGGTAGAGCACACAGTTGGGAAAAGTCCAGGAATAGAAGTACTTCTATTCCAAGACAGAGAGAGAGGCTCCTTCCAGTCTGAGGGCCAGGAGAGAGAGCCCAGAGACCAACTGTGACTCCAAGTTTCCCTTTCCCCACTAACTGTCATTCTTGTCAATATCTTCTCTCTAACATTCCAACTGTTGTTTGTTCCACCTGAGTGGCAGAAAGTCCAAAACTTGCTTCAGTTTTCCTTTCCACAGCCTTCAACAAAATACAATACCCTTTCCTATTAAAAACACTAGAAAGTATAGGAATGGAAGGGCCTTTCCTCAAAATAATAAACAGTATTCATCTAAAACCATCAGCAAGCATTATCTGTAATGGGGATAAGTTAGAAGCCTTCCCAATAAGATCAAGAGTGAAGCAAGGATGCCCATTATCATCACTATTATTTAATATTGTATTAGAAATGCTAGTGGTAGCAATTAGAGAAGAAAAAGAAATTGAAGGAATTAAAGTGGGCAATGAGGAGACCAAACTATCACTCTTTGCAGATGATGGCATGCTTAAAGAATCCTAGAAAATCAACTAAAAAGTTAATAACCTTAGCAAAGTTGCAGGATACAAAATAAACCCACATAAATCATCAGCATTCCTATATATTTCCAACAAAACTCAGCAGCAAGAGTTAGAAAGGAAACTCCATTTAAAAATCACTTTAGACAATATAAAGTATTTAGGAATCTATTTGCCAAGACAAATATAGGAATCAAATGAACACAATTACAAAACTTTCCACACAAATAACTTTAGATCTTAACAACTGGAAAAGCATTAATTGCTCATGGATAGGTCAATCTAATTTAATAAAAATGACAATTCTGCCTAAATTAATTCACTTATTCAGTGCCATACCAATCAAACTCCCTAAAATATTTTGTAGAACTAGAAAAAATAATAAAATTCATCTGGAAGAACATAAGATAAAGAATATCAAGATAATTAATGAATAAAATGTGAAGGAAGGTAGCCTAGCAACCAGATTTCAAACTGTACCATCTATAAAGCAGTAATCTCCAAAACAATCTGGTACTGGCTAAGAAATAAGATAGTAGATCGATGGAATAGATTAGGGGTAAATGACCCTAGCAAACTAGTGTCTGATAAACCCAAAGATCCCAGCTTTTGAGTTAAGAACTCACTATTTGACAAAAACTGCTGAGAAAGTTAGAAAAAAGTATGGCAAAAATTTGTTGTAGATGAATATCTCACACCTATACCAAGATAAGGTCAAAATGATTTAGATATAAAGGGTGATATTATAAATAAATTAGGGAAACATAGGATAGTTTACCTGATATATCTGTGGAGAAGGAAAGAACTATGATCAAACAAGAGACAGAGATTATTTAAAAGATGTAAAATAAATAATTTTGACCATATTAAATTAAATAGGCCTTGTACAAACAAAAACAATATTACCAACATTAAAAGGGAAAACAACAAAAGGGGGGGATTTCACAATAAATTTCTCTGATAAAGGTCTCATTTCTCAAATATTTAAAGAACTAAATCAAACTTATAAGATTATAGTCATTCCCCAAATGGCAAATGGTCAAAGGAGATGAATAGGCAGTTTTCAGATGAAGAAATCAAAGTTATCAATAATCATATAAAAAAGTTCTAAATCCCTCTTGACTAAAGAAATGCACATTAAAAGAACTCTGAGGTACCACTTCACACCTATCATATTACCCAATATGACAGTAAAAGAAAATGATAAATGTTGGAGAGGATGTGGCAAAATTGGGACACTAATGCATTGTTGGTAGATCCAACCATTCTGGAAGGCAATTTGGAATTATTCCCAAAGGGCCATAAAACAATGCACACCCTTTGATCTAGTAAATACCACTACTAGGTTTGTATCCCAAAGAAATTTTTAAAACAGTGGGGAAAGGACCAGCCAGTAAAAAAATTTATAGCTGCTTTTGTGTGTGTGTGTGTGTGGTAGCAAAGAATTGGAAATTGAATGGATGTCATTAATTTGGAAATGGCTCAATGAATTGTGATATATGATGGTGATGGAATACTATTGTGCTATAAGGAATGATGAGGAAGATGATTTCAGAAAGAGCTGGAAAGACCTACATGAATTATTGCAGAATGAAATAAGAAGAACCAGTAGAACATTGTGCACAGTTACAGCAATATTGTGGAATGATGAACTCAGACAAACTTAGCTACTCTTAGACAACGAATGCTATTCACCTCCAGAGAAAGAGCTGTTGGAGTTGGAATGATGAAAGCATACAACTTTTCACTTGTTTGTTTGGGTTTGGGTTTTATGTATTTACTTACAAAAATCAATAATATAGAAATATGTTTTGCATGATAATACATGTATAACCCAGATCAAATTGCTTGCCAGAACTGGGAGGGGAGTGGAGAAGGTAGAAAAAGAGACAGTTTGGATCATAAAACTTATGTGGAAATTTGTTATTACATGTAAGTGATAAAAATAAATAATTTACAAAAAATTTATAAGTTGGTATGAAATTATTAAAAAATACATCCTTTCTGTTAACAAACAATAAACTACAAAAATAATTGGCATATACTATTAGTCACAATCATTTTAGTAGGTGGCTTTACTTTATTGCTTTCATAGACTATACTTGTGCATATCTGAATGTTTGTTGAGCTATGTCAACTAAATGGACCAATAATTCTTTTGAAGTAGTTTTTCTATGTAAAATAAACTTGAAAACAAATTTTAAATTGGTAGCAGTTTCTATTAATAAAAAACAATAAAAGAAACTCAGGATTTTCCTCAAAATCCTAAGCTAAAAAATTTGTAATTTTCAGTACTCTATGAATATAAGGGGTTGTTATGTATCTTAGGGGATAGCTAAGCCTAGAGTCAGGAAGACTCATCTTCCTGTGTACAGATCTGATCTCAGACCCTTAATAGCTATGTGACCCTAGACAAGTAACTTAACTCTGTTTGCCACATCTGAAAATGAGCAAGAGAAGGAAATAGTAAAACATTCTAATATCTTTGCCAAGAAAACCATAAATGGATCACAAAGAGTTGGACAGGACCAAAATGACTCAACAACAACATGGATTTAATATTAACCAAAAGAACACTTTTTGTAAGTGATGAATATATCTTTAAAAGAGATTGAATTTTCCTGGATAGGTACTAGTATTAACATAATGTTCCCCTCAGGATGTAGGTAATGTTAATTTCAGGGTTCTTTTTTTCTATTTGAAAAAAATGACAGAATAGGAACTAAATAGTCAATAATGTTTCCAATTTGCAAAAATAAGAAGTCTATTTTCTGTAGAAAATTATTATTTGCTACAGAATATATCATATGAAAACAGTAAGTAAATATACAAATATATAAAGGAGGTCTCAACCAGAATTAATTCCAGATGTTTTTACATAAATTTGAATTCATATAGGTTGTTCAAAAAGTAAGACTACTTTTTAATGAAGATATTCCAGAACAATCAGAATCTGGCTCTGGAGTTTAAAAAGTTATTTTTAACTTCTATCTTCTTGTACTACCTTGAGCAGCAAATTACTCAATCTCTCTGGACCTTGGTTTCCTCATCTGTCATATGAGAGGAGACTAACCTTCAAGCTCCCTTCCATCTATAGATCATAATCCTATGAGTGTCAAGCCCATCAGAGTGTCCATCAGAAGTGACAAAGCCTTTTATTCAAAAGAACAAAATGACATCGGACAGCTCTCTTCCAACAAAGTGTTTCCCATCCATATATCATGATTGTTTTAAGGCACCTTGAAAGAAAGAAATATGTGTTCAACAATCTTCTGATCACATCAGGTGAGGCAAAGAGCAATTAGAGAATATCTAAATCAATGAAGTCAGAAATATATTTAGTCTATCAATAAAATAAGTTTAATAATCCCATACTTGCTTGAAGTCAATATTGTTTTTCTTCCCTTTGTCTTCTATTTATCTTCTATTTATTTATTGTTTTGAACAATGATACATGTATAACCCAGTGGAACTGCTTGTCAGCTTTGGGAGAGGGGAGGAGAAAGCAAGGGGCAGGGGGATCATGAATCATGTAACCATGGAAAAATATTCTAAATAAAAATTTTTAAGTAAAAATAATAAAAAATGCAGTGCCATAGGAAGTGGTTAGATTTGGATTAAGAGAACCCGAGTTCAACTCTTGTCTATGTCATTTATTACCTATATAACACTAGACAAGGCATTGTACCTTCCCAAAACTCAATTTTCCCAACTATAAAATGAGGTAGTTGGACTGTATGGCCTCAGAGGTCCCTTTCATCTCTAAATCTATGATCCTATGAGATGAGGGGGGTGAGAATTCACAGATGGACAACACTTGTACTTGCCTGGTATCCTTACAATGTCAAAAGAAGGCAAGAAAAGACCCCATCACTCTAGGAAGAGCCCTGAGGCCATCTTCCCAGAGACATGTGGAAGAGTCCCAAAGAAGTAGCAACATCATTGGAGGAAATACTGGCAGATGAGATAGAGGAGCTCCCAGATTTTTCTGTACACTGGAATACTGAGGTTGCTCAGTATTCAACCTATTGATTATTAATAGCAGCTAGTGATACAGATACAATGCCAGGTCTGAAGTCAGGGAGAACTAAGTACAAATATGGCTTCAGATGCTTAATAGCTGTGTGTCCCTGGACAAGCCACTTAACCTGTCTGCCTCAGTTTTCTCGTCTATAAAGTAAAATAATAATAGGACCTACCACACAAGGTTATTGTAAGGATCAAATGAGATGATTCTTGCTAAGCACTTAGTATCTCAAATAGGCACTTAATTAATATGTATTTGATTCTACTCAAAGAAAATATTAATCCATAGTAATCTTATTTATGTAAATCTATATTATAATACTAATCTTTACATGACCACTGACATTATACTTCAGCCTACCTAGATGATTTTTTTCTGACAGAAATCCAGGAATTTGCCTGCAATGTATGCTTTTGTTCACCAGCATTCCTCATGCCTGAATGCCCTCACCACTTCTTTAGATCTTCTTTTTGAAATCACACCTGTACATTAGGGACTAGCTCAAATACCTCTTCCTCCATCACCAGTCTCCCAAGACAGTTACCAAATGATAAATATTTTTTAGAAATATCATTTATCAAATACCACCTACCAAGTCTTAAAAAGTTTTGTGAGCTCTCAGTAAAGGACTATAGGCACTGGTGAAATGAATTATAGATCCTTGAATAACTGAAATATAAGGTATACTTAGGTCCAGGATATATTTGTACAAATGAAATAATAATAACTTAAAATAGCTCACATTTATATAACATCCTAGAATTTACACAGTGCTTTTGAAAACTGATTAAATTTGATTAGCTCAGGGTATATGCAATGCAATCAATGTGAATTATCTTTGTGAAATCAACTTCCTGGCCCCAAACTTTTTTGTCATTTTGGGGCACATCTACTTTTGATTATTACTTTCAATATTTATAGGATTAGAAAAAAAGGAGAAAGTAGGAAAACTAGAGATTGAGGGTAGAAACATAAAATTAGGTTTACAGAAAGGTACATTGTTTAGTCATTTCAGTTATGTCCAATTCTTCATGTCCCCATGTAGGGACTTCTTGGCAAGACTACTGGAGTGGTTTGCCATTTCCTTTTCCAGCTCATTTTCCAGAGGAGGAAACTAAGGCAAACAAAGTTATAAGTGACTTGCACAGTTACCAAGTGTCTGAGGCCAGATTTGAACTCAAAAAGATGTCTTCCTGACTCCAGGTCTACTACTCTAGCACTCTATCCACTGTGCTGCCTAGCCAACCCCAGAAATAGCCTTGGAGTAAAACTGAAAACAGATCCAGGGGGCAAAGCCTGGGAAGATAGAAAAGATACTGAAAGGGTACTTTGGATTAAATCTGTCCCTCTAAAGGAAAGACAAAGATTAATCTCTGGGCCTTTGGAGAATTTTTTTGGTATTAGTCTCTGAGCTTCATAACATAGAAGCTCTATTTAACCATATTTTTTCTTTTCTTCATTTTCTAAAGCTCCAGACTGAATGACCTTTTTTGTTTGACAAACTGGGGTTCTAAAACTATTGAGATAAAACTTACTGGTGTTGGAAAAGACATTTCTGCTATTGGCCTGGTGACCGTAAATGCTTTTTTTTGGTCATTAGGATGACTAATTATATTTTATTTTCCTGACTTGGCCTCCTTAGGTTAAGTAAACAATGGATATGTTGCTGACTTGGGACAAAAAACATATGCCTAGAATGCTTTCCAAATGCCTGGTAGGCATCAGCCTGAGAGTAGCAGTTCTGGCATATAACAACAACTAATCCAGGACTAACCAAATTGAATCTCCACCTGCTAGTCTTGGAGCTAAGGCTGACTATTGGCTCTGGACAAAAGTACTCTGCTATAGGGAAGCCTAGGAGATTGACTTTTCAGGTTACCATGTGAGAATGACAGCGTTTGATAATGTCCTAGGTCTCTGAACTGACTTATTTAGCGTTATATTACTCACTACAAAATGAAAAGGAGATTAGAAGATATGCTTTACGTATTTCCTGTCCCAAACCAAGCAGATTTTATTAGGCCATCACAAACTGATAAAGCTAACATTCCAAGTACAAATAGCATCAATAGTGTTATATTCACAAAGGAAGAGGAAAATTGTGTCTTAACATATACATAAAAAATATATATTCCATGTACAGGGAAGGACCTATATCTCATCATACTACTATTGCCTTCAGTGGTACAAATCACAGCTCATCCCCCCCTTCATAGAAGTCTTTTCTGTATCCTTCCATGAATCCTCTATAAGCATTCTCCAACGTGCTGCAGGTCTTCTAGAGGTATCACTGGGCTTACACATAGCCTCAGACACTTCCTAGCTATGTGATCCTGAGCAAATCATTGAAACCCTGCCTGCCTTAGTTTCCTCAAATGTAAAATGGAGGTGATGATAGCACTGACCTCACAGAATTTTGTGAGGATGAAATGAAATATAAAGTGCTTAGTACCGTGCCTAGTCCATAGTAGGTGCTTAGTAAGTGTTTGTTCCCTTGCTCTTCCCCTTGACTTCTTGACCATAGCTACCAATAGAACGCATAGACTGTCCATTTGTTATTGCTTGCTCTTATAACTTGCCTTCCCTGTATTTTCTTCTGGTCACTCATCTTCCTGATGATGCCATTTATATGGTTTGGGGTACATAATTCCCCATTATGTGAATATTAATATACTATTCACATCCACCATTATTTTCCTGAGAGAGACATGCAAATTTCATCCTTTGATGACTCCTTCTGTCATTTGTAGTCATACAGCATCATCAGAAAATTATTAATGTTTTTTTAAAATGGGTCTTTGTTTTAGGGAAAAGTTTAAGAGCACCAAAATCTCTGAGGAACTTCTAAAATGCAATCCAAGCCATTCAATTTCTACAGTTTAATTCTAGGCTCCCAATGTATTGTCCATGTGAATTATCTGTCTGGGATATAAGTCCTGAGGATGGAACCATTCCATGGACCAATCAAATGTGATAATTATATAATAGGTATTATTCATCAACCTAGATTTATAATGCATAAACATTTAGATGTGACGGTAGTCTGGAAAATAGGTCCAATCTATTAGAGCCTCTACAGAATGTTTTACTCAGGAAGTCCCCATGTAGACTTTGTAGGAGATGTAGGCACAATGCACCCCAGTTCCAGCTTCACTGCTAGTCCATCCTTGAGGTGCCTCTTTTGTCGTAGCTGGTTGTTTCAGCTATGTCTGACTCTTCATGACCCTATTTGGGATTTTCTTGGCAAAGATACTGGAATCATTTGCCATTTCCTTCTTCAGTTCATTTTGTAGATGAGGAAACTGAGGAAAACAGGGTTAAGTGACTTGCCTAAGGTCATACAGTTATTAAGTGTCTAAGGCTAGATTTAAAATCAAGTCTTCCTGACTCCAGACTCCTGTACCACCTAGCTTCCAGGTACCTCTTTACCTTGTGGGTTTTTTGAATCATTTCCAGAATGTCTGTGCATGCTTCAAAGTCCACAAGAGGACTGCATCAGCTAAACACTGAAAAAGCTCATCAGGACCAGACTTGAAATTCTTCAACCAATTATATTCTGCTGATCACATGGTGAAAGTGAAAGTTTTCTGGCTGGCCCATGGGTATAGAGCTTATAGGCATATGTATAAATGTATATGTGTACATGGTGTGCATGTATTATATATAAAGTCCCTTGTAATTCTAAATCTAATGAATCTCCATAAATATGCACATTTTACATCAGTGAATCTATAATTTCAACAGCATACATATGACCTACATGATAACCTCAGCCACGTCTTCTGATTCTGTGTAATTTTTATGGACAGAGACAAGGACTAGATTCGTAATTTTACTGGTATAGGGAACTCACAGATGAGGCAACTCCATATAGGAAAACACATCAATGTCTTTTCTGTAACCTATTTTTTTAATTAAACTCTTATCTTCTGCCTAAGAATCAATACTAAGTATTGGTTACAAGGCAGAACAGTAAAGGCTAGACAATCAGGGGCTAAGAGACTTGCCCAAGGTCATACAGCTAGGAAGTGTCAGAGGACAAATTTGAACCTGAGACCCCCGATCTCTAGGCTTGGCTCTCTGTCTGGTGAGTCGTCTCACTGCTGCCTCACCTATAGTCTTCGAGCAAGAATTCTTAACTATTTTTGTGTCAGAGTTCCTTGGGAATTTGGTAAAGCCTATAGACACCATTTTAAAATAATGGTTTTAAATGAATATGATAAAATATATAGAATTGCAAAGAAAATAAATGTTTGTTAAGATGCTAAAAATTTCAGGCACACAAACTTGTAGGTTAAGATCCCACATTAAGAGTAAAGTCAGTTAAATGAACATGAGAAGACTGGAGTTTGCAATCTGCATCTGATATTTACTGATTTTGTGGCCAGGAACAATTCTGAACTTCAGTTTTCTCATCTATAAAAGAGGATCAAATTAGATCGTTTATCATACTACATAAATATTTACTATTATTATTTCACCTATTATCAAATTCTCCCAGAATAGCTGAGATGCAGTATTCCCATATACTATGTGCTACATAACTTATAGTAAAAAATGAAAGCCTGGGGAGGCAAATTATGGAAAACTTAAGGAAAAGTACTCAAAGGAATATAGGAGCATAGATTTGGAGCTGGTAGAGACTTTATAAGGCCATTCAGTACAACCTCCTGCTCCCAATAAAAACTCCATCTATGGATTATTTCTTCTTTGTGGGGTGGTTCAGAGCAATAAAAGATAATCAACTGCTCAATACTCACTTCAGAAAATCTCGATGTAGAATCAAACATAAGTTCATAGATTTAAAGCTCATAGAGATCATTTAGCCCAATTTTCCCAAGTCTAGAGAGAGGCTATGACTTACTTAATGTCACACAGGAAAGGAGAAATGCTAATATTTCTTCCTAGGACTTCTGACTAAATCCAGGTTTCTTTCTACTATGTCATGTTGAAAGGAAGGAAGGAAATATGCATCTACTGAGTATTCATCATGTTCTATTTACTGAGCTAAGTGCTAAGGATTCCAATACAAGAAAAAAGAAAGATAGTCTGAGTCCTCAAGGAGTTTACATTTTAAGAAAGTCAGCACAAAAAAAGTAGCTGAAAAGCACTAAAAGAAGAAGGCATCCAGTAAAAGGGACATTTTTTTTTTCAAATGTGGAAAGTGAGAAAAATAGTACAGAGGAGAATGAAGATAGGCTGGCCTAGACCCTTCCTCAAAGTAGAGGCTTTTTGGAAGAATTCACCAATGAAAGAAAGGAGCCAAGTCTTATGGAAAAATATTCAAATTTGAGTAGCTCATAGGTATGGTAAGCTATTCCTGGGGAAGAAAATCCCAAGCTCTTAGGAAAGTTCCAGCATAAAGCAACAAAAGAGAAGGCATGATTTTATAGTTCTGAAAATGCCTCTAAACAGCAGTACCTGCTTCGGAGGTGGGGGGCGGGGAGGGGAGAAATAAACACTAGGTCTAGGATTATGGCCACAATGAAGAACTAGGTGCTTCTTGATTTAAGGGAAAGTAAATCCATATAGGACGCATGTTCCTGGGTAAGATGGGACTGCAGGAGGAGAGAAAAAATAAAACTGCTGACACCCAAGATTAGGATAGCATTGAATTAGCTCTAAGCTTTAAACCATGTGTATCTAGCGGTAGTCAAAGCCTCTCAAGTGCATCTACTCTTAGGACAAGGAAGAAAAAAAGAGAAATGCCTAAACTAGAATTACAAAAGGAACATGGTCCTGAGGGGAGCGGGCAGCTAAGTGCAAATAGGGCTCTTTAAAAATGTAAGAAAGAACATCCTAAAAATTAGACCTGTGCAAACAGTGTCAATGTCCTTCAGAGTTAATAAGTTCCTCTCAGTGAAATCACTCAAGCTGAAGTGAATGACCATTTGGCAGGAATGTTACAATAAAGATTCTTCTCCAGACACATGTTAGACTAGACAAACATTGAGGCTCCTTTTAATGCCAAGATTCTATATGAATCTATATGTCTACCTCAATGAAGAGAGGCAAATATGGTACCACATGCTGATTGCCACCCTATCAAAATTTAATAATTCCATGTGTTCAAAGATATTATCAATGATTTCAGTTTTAAATAATCAGATATAGTTTGATTGTCCAAATGACAAGCAATACCTGAGATAATTTTCTCTTAGCAGATAACATTCATAACATGTTTATTCTTATACTATCTAAATATATTATTTCAAAGGGGCAAAAGGGGAAAGATGAGAAAAAGGTTAAGAAGTATTGAAAATGAGCTTTTTTCCCACCCAACCCATTAAATGACATTCATGTAGCATTTTATGATTTGCAAAGATTTACGAAGATGATTTCATCTGATCCTCACAACAATCTTATAAGGAAGGTGCCATAATTATTGTAGCTCTGTGGGTAACCTCCAACTTGCAGGATGGATTACTCAGAGCCAGCCAAACCAGGCTTAAGTTATCCTTGGATCTATATCCATTTTAGACCATATACTTTTTGAGTGCTAATATGTGTACTTTTAATAGTCAGCCAGAGGACATGATTAGTTCAAAGCAAAGGTATTTAGTGAAATGGTAAAGAAAGAAAAAAATCAATAAGTATTTTCCCATAAGCCTAAAGTATTTTCTACCACAAAGCTATTCTTAACATCAGTAGTAAGAATGAACATCAGAAGAAATGTTCAAGGAAAGGCACATGTGTAGGCTTAAGATGTGAGCAGGATGCAAATGACAAGGGGCATTCAGGTAGGAAATTTGTGTCCAGGGCATGCTCTCAGATGAACAATATATGTTTCTAGTGCTGTGGCAACACTGATACCTTGTGATGCTCTTGTTAAGCCTTGTACCTGCTGGTACCTCTGTTAGATATGGTTCCAATGGACAGGCAGTCTCTGGTGGATACTGTTCTTCCAGACACATTTCCACTGGACATATCATTTCTGTTAAACTCTTTCATACTGGCATGATATCTGCCACCTATAACTTTTCTTCCAGCTTCTGACTTTCAGCTGAAGTCATATAGTATTATCTCTACCTTATTCTTTTAGTACAATCCAGAGACTTTTTTATAGCTCTTTATGATAATCAATAACAAGCAATAAGTCTATTCAGATCTTGCCATATCCCCCCATACTGAATGAACTGTTCCCCTACAGACTTGGCTAAAAGGTAAACAAAGGTTTTCAACATCAAATGCCAAGGTCTTTGGGACAAATAACCAAATAAATTTAAGCTAAATAGCTAGTGTATTTTCTTAAATCTGTCTTTTCTTTGGATTACATTTCCTGGTCACTGATTTTGGGGTTTCTATGGGTCAACACACTAACTCAGGCTGATTTTAATTTCTGAAGGTTAGCTATGGTCTATCCACAAGTTATTTGCCTAGTGACTGTCAAACAGCTCTGCAATCTAGCATTCCCCATATTCCAACTGAAAATGTCTTCAGTTCTCTCATACAAAGAGGTAAGTTTTCAGGAAAAAGCCTCAGAGATAAAGCTACTCTCTAGGGGAAAGGCCAGTCTTCTCTATTTGCCAAGCCATTCTCTTGGCCTTCCATATGTAAATCCTGTCAACAAAATTTGATTAGGCTTTGGGCTCACCTTTATATCATTATCAATTTCCTTAGCACCTACTCTGTGCTAAGTGCTGGGGACACAAAGAAAGAGCAAAAATAGTACCCAATGGCAAAAAATTGGAAAATGAGGGGATGCCCTTCAATCGGGGAATGGCTGAATAAATTGTGGTATATGTTGGTGATGGAATACTATTGTGCTCAAAGGAATAATAAAGTGGAAGAATTTCATGGGGACTGGAACAACCTCCAGGAATTGATGCAGAGTGAGAGGAGTAGAACCAGGAAAACATTGTACAGAGACTGATACACTGTGGTACAAATGAATGTAATGGACTTCTCCATTAGTGGCAATGCAATGACCCTGAACAACTCAGAGGAACCTACAAGAAAAACCACTATCCACATCCAGAGGAAACACTGTGGGAGTAAAAACACCAAAGGAAAACAAGTGCTTGAATACATGGGTTGAAGGCATATTGTTGGGAATATAGACTCTAAATGAACATCCTAGTGTAAACAACAACATGGAAATAGGTTCTGATCAGGGACACATGTAATACCCAATGAAATTGCGTGTTGGTTGCCGGAAGAGTGGGTGGAGGGGAAGGAGGGAAATAATGTGATTATTGTAACCAAGGAATAATGCTCTAAATTGACTAAATAAACTTATTCAAATGGGGAAAGAAAAGAAAGAAAAAAAGAAGAAAAGCAACTACTTGAATACATGGGTTGAGGGGATATGACTGGAGAGGTAGACTCTAAATGAACATCCTAATGCAAACACCAACAACATGGAAATAGGTTCTGATCAAGGACACAAGTAATACCCAATGAAATTGCACGTCGGCTGAGGGAAGGGTGGGTGGAGGGGAGGGAAGGAAATTATGTGATTATTGTAACCCAGGAATAATGTTCTAAATTGACTAAATAAATTAATTTAAAAAGTAGTACCCAACAAGGTTGTATTCTAATATAGACCACACATACATAAATCAATATGAAAGGACTCCTGTAGGAAGTAGCATTGAGTTGTGTCTTCAAGCAAACCAAGGATTCTAGGAGTCTGTGGATAGAAAGGAGAGCACTCTAGGCACACAGACTTGAGAGGAAGTATGATTTGTGGGAAAATCAAGTAGTCTAGTATGGCTGGACCAGAGTATGTGTGGAAGAGAGCATTGTGTTAAAAATACTAGAGATAGGAGGAGGCTAGGTTACAAAAACTTTAAATACCAGAGAGACAAGTTTATATTTGATCTTAGAGAAAACATTTTTTAAAGCACAGAAGAGAATAGAAAGACAGACAGAATCACAAACAGAACAATTTTGAAAGTTATATGTTGAACCTATTCTATACTTATAAAGAAAGCTGTACATAATAGTCATTCACAATTTCTTGTCAACTCTTTTTCTATTCTATCACACAAATGGAAATCTTCATTTTATTTGTTTAGGTTTGGAATTTTTTTTTTAAGAATCTGAATTTATTGAGTATAGGAATGATATGGCAGACCCTTACTTTAAGGAATATCCTTTATCAGCTGAGGGGAGGATAGATTGAAATAGGGAAGAATTCTAAGGTGTGGAGTTCAATTAGAAGGCTATTACAATAGATCAGGCAAGGAATGATAAATCTTGAACAAGGATGTTGGTGGTTATATGAATGAAAAGAAGTATATGAGGTGTAATATTTATTGGAAAAGAATTATGGATTGGAAAAATGGGGATTATGGGAGGTTTGTATGGGGTATGGAGGAGTTAAGGGAGAGAGAGGGAATATTGCTCCGTGAGGCAAGGGAGGGTGATGCCCCCTGCTGAGAGGAAACAGCAGGAGTCCAATAAGGACTGTTTCTTGTAGAATGACTGAACTGAAGTTCAGCTCCCTCTATGACCAGAAAAGATAGTCCACTTGTCTGACTGCGAATTCAAATAATATAAAGTTTAATAACCAGTTGGAATTGGAGTTTTTCTCAGCTTCAGACCTGAGGCCAGACCCCAGAGGCCAGGCCCCAGAGGCTGGCGGAGGGTTTGTCCCACTCCCATCTACTCTATATCAGTCCAGTTTGTATAATTCAGAATCTTAGCAGTAGATAGAAAGCAAACAAGAACAGATCTAACCTTCAGAAGCCATTGGGCCTGAATCTTCGGGCTGAACCAAGAAGAGCATGCCACTCCAGACTGGGCTGAATGAGCTTCCTCCTCCTCCAACTCCAGGAAGCCAGTCCCCACCGGCAGGAAGGAAGTGCTAGTCACAAGACCCAACTGCCACTCCCAGTTGCCCCTTCCCCCACAAACTGTTAGTCTTGTTTCCTTTCCACAGGGGAGATGCAATAGAGAAAGAAATGATAAGAACTGGTGTTTGATTGGATATGTGGGATGAATGAGAAAAAGGAGTCAAGGCTAAGACCTAAGATGAGAATCTGTTTGCCTGGAAAGATGGTGGTGTTCATGACAGTAAATGGGAAGTTCAGATACAATAGTCATCGTTATTATCATAATCAGTGACATTTATATACTGCTTTGAAATTTGCAAAACAATTTAGGACATCATCTCATGGGTGGTTCACAATCCTATGTGATGGCTGCTTTATAAGGAAACTGAAGCTTATGAAGGTTAAGTGACTTTCACATAGGTAGTACTTGCTGAAGATGGGACTTAATTGCAAATCTAATATTCTACACCAGGAGTATCAAATTTGAGTGTTATTCAAATAGATATAGTGGCCACTAAATCATACCTGAGAATCCCTGTGGATGGTACATTGACTTTAAAAACCACATTTATACATTTTTAAATTAAATCACCAACTCATTAAAATCAGAGATAAACTATATTTTAATCAGGTTCCAACAATACTTGGGAGTATTATGGGATATATCCATCCCATGGGATGTGTTTTTTACATCTCTGCTCTACATTACACCTTGGAATGGCAATATTTTTTTTCCACTTATAATTTTATACCATAGACCAACCTTATTTCAAATTCTTAAATTTGGTTTTTTTCCTAGTTTATTTTTGTGAGAAAGTGCCAAATCAGAGATGAACAAACTGCTCCTACATATCTTATTGGGTGCATATAGATTGAATCAAACTTCTGAAATACTCTACATCTATACAATAATGATTTGTGTTTATAATCAATATCCCTGTCACTGCAAAGTAACTGCAAAATCCTAGAGTGCCTTCAGAGCCATTAAAAATGTCAAATTATGTCCCAGATGATGTTTTATGAGACAGTAGATAGAGGTGGCTTTAGGGTCAGGAAGACTGAATTCAAGTCCTACTTCTCACATATACTAGTTTGTATAACACACCTATATACCTCAATAGAAAGAGCACTGGACTTGAAGTCAAGAAGACCTAAATTAAAATCCAATCAAGGACACTTATTATGTGATCCTATGCAAATTACTTAACTTCAATCTCAGTTTTCCCAACATATAAAACAGAAAATATAATAGCATCTCCTTTCCAGGGTTATTGTGAAGATAAAATGAAATAATATTTTTAAAGCACTTTGCAAACCTTTAAAGCACTATGCAAATGATCACTATTACTATCATTATCATTATTATGTGTAAATGTACATAATATTGTATGATTCCTTTCTCCACTATGGGTGCCTTTTGCTAGGGTCTGAAGAGCATATTTTGAATCAAATTTGATCCTAGAAGGGACCTGGTCACTTATGAAAGACGTTAGGATCCATTTTCTCACATCTTTCAGCTCATTAAACTCCCTGGGAACAAATTTACTTATAGTTCAGGTTATGATTTATGACTAAGGTTTTCCCAATAGGAAGAAAATATAGGGACTCAATGTATCATATAAATCAGGTATGGAATTAGTATTTATTTATTACCTACCAAAGAAATGCTAAAAAAACAGAATACAAATGTACCTCCGACAAAAATAAACTTTAAACAATATTCAGTAATATAACTATTGTTATGATCTGCTCAGAAACTGAAACAAACCTCAGCAGAATATAAAACAATCTATAGAACTATTCTTGGGCATTTTATATTTTACCTTGGATCTGATCTAGTCAAGCAATAACCTGTACAGTTTAATTCATAAAGCAGTCAGCCTTGGGTCAATTCTCTTGTCCATGTCTCTTCTTTTATGTATAATGGATTTGTTTCCAAGGAATTCTCTCTAACACCATTGAACTCCTGCCCCAAGACATCTGGACCTCTTCAACTGCCATAGTTGCCTTCAAGCATTCATCTTGGGGTTTTTCTTCATTCATCTATGAATGGACAGAAGACACAAAAGAGGCAGCCCAAATCTGAGCATAGTCTTACCCATACTAACCCTAGTGATTTAGATAGATGTTGTATGCTCACAGTGGCATGGAGATCAAGGTGAGGAACAGGAAAAGTTATTCCCTTCACTACCCTCAAAGCAGTCCTGATATATTCTCAGCCAAAAGAAAAAGTGTGGTGTGGATGGGATTATATTGCTTTCAGCATCCATTAAGAGCTCATCAGGTATCACAGCCAATAAAAGGACACTTCAACATCTCAAAGAGCAAGCAAGTCCTTTAGCCCTGAGTCACCATGGACCAGAAGGAGGTCCCAAAGCTTCCATGACATTGACTAGAATCAGTAGGGGAAATTCTGAATTTATTCTTTGGAATGGCCCTCATCATATATGAGAAATATAACAGGTATCATGCAAACTGAGGGCAGAGCTTAAATGAAAAACAGGCAGCAATAGGTTGAGAATGGGTTGGAATGGTTTATTGACATTCACAGTTAAGTTCAGCATAGGAAGGTATAGAAAGATGCTCTCCACTTCAGAACAGGTCTCTTGTCCTTGTAGTCCCCAGGAGCAGGTAGTGTGGGTACTGCCAGGATGAGTAGTGGTGTGTGTGCTCTCTGCTCTTTGTATAAGACTCTGAGCTGCCAAGGGCCCAAGTTTATTTAAGGTTTTCAGACAAAGGACTTGCCATGGCAGCTGCCATGATGCAGGTGGGACAACGGGTTAAGCAAGCATGTAACAAAAGATGGGTTTCCAAAAATTAACCAGAAATGGCTACTCAGAATGAGAAAGGTCAAATTATAACTATGCAGCAAAGTAAGCTTACTAGAGTTTCAGTTACCAAATCTAACTAGAACTGAGTTTAAGCTTTGAGCAAATCAGTTGTATAACAGGACAAAGTCCTTGAAGAGTGGAACCATAGTCTCCTAAGTATTGAACATGAGAGACAGGGACAGACAGAGACATATGTATATGTATAAGTAATCAACAAGCATTTCTTAAGCACTTACTATATTCCAGGTACTACCCTAAGCACTAAGAATATAAAAACAAAAGTAAACTGCCCACAAGTTGGAAGGAACTTGTATTCTAATGGAGGATACAAGTGTATACAATAGGGGATACACTCACAAAAATAAATACACACAGATTAGATACAAAATTAACAGAACTGGTTTTGGGACAGAGAGCACTAAAAGCAGAGGAAATCAGGGGAAGCTTCAGATATATATGTAGGTACATATGAAGAAAGCACTTAAATTCTTATAGACTGCTCAATTTTTTACCCCTATCCTTGTGTGGAAAACATTTAAATTATTTTTTTTGCTACATACTTTTTTTTTTAAAGAAAAGGTTCAGAATAAATTGGCAAAAAGGATAGGGAATGGACCTTGATTTCAGAGTATAAAAACTTCCCAGGAAAGAAATTCCTTGTATCAATTGCCATTGATACTTTATACTTTTTAAAATTATTATTAAAACCCTTACCTCCATCTTGGAATCAATATTGATTCCAAGGCAGAAGAGTGGTAAGGGCTAGGCAATGGGGGTTAAGTGACTTGCCCAGGGTCACACAGATGGGAAGTGTCTGAGACCAGATTAGAATCTAGAACCTCCTGTTTCTAGGTCTGGCTCTCAATCCACTGAGTTACCCAGCTGCCCCCAACACATTATACTTTTAAGAAGCTGCATGGTGCAATGAGAGCCCAAGTCACTTCTTCAAGGTCATCCTGCCAATAGGGGTTAGAGGTAACATTTGAACCCAGCTCTTCCTAGTTCTTAAACCAATTCTCTGTCTACTACTTTAGGTAAATGGAGTTCTGAATAACTCTCACTACTTTTTCCAACTTTTGAATTAAAGTATCCAGGCCAATAGACAGTCACCTAATGCAATCAATATAAGAAATAGTGACAAAAAAATGAAACAAACTGAAAAGTATAAAATTAGGGTTACTACAACTGAAATTACTGTAAAAAACTGACCTTGAAATCACTATTTATTAAGCACATATGATGTGACAGGCACTTTTCTAGGGATGCTGAGGATGCAAAGACAAAAATGAGATAGTCTCTACTCTAAAGAAGTCCACATTCAATTGGGAGTCACCATGCACATATATAAGTATATGTGAAATATACATATATAGAGGAAATACATAATGGGAGAGCACTAAACAGCTGTGAGCATCAAGAAAACAACACAATAGGTACATGTACTTTTTATCCTCTCACTCTCATTTTAACCTCTTACAATTTGACTTTTAATCTTATTTCGCTGGAATTGCTGTCTCTTAAATCTAGTGGTCTTTTCTCAATCCCCATTCTCTTGACATCTTTGTTGATCACTCTCTCCTCCTTCATACATTCTTCTCCCTAGGTTTTTGGGACACCACTCTCTACTGTTTCTCCTCATACTTATCTAGCTGCTCTTTCTCTGTCTCTTCTGCTGGCTCCTCTTCCAGAACATGCCCTATAAAGGTGTCCCTTGAGGTTCTATTCTGGGCCCTCTTCTCATCTTCTTCTATATTAGCTCCCTTGCATTTAATGATTATCTCTATGTTTCAAATTATGTATGGGGTATAAGGTATTCAGGGAAGACCAGAACACCTGGTGTAAGGGCCTGCCAAGTCCTTTTCAGGACTGCTCACATATCCTTGGTACCTACCTTTCACTCAACTCTCACCTGTGGTTTCAAGAAGCTATAGCAGTCATACCCCCAGGAAACTGTCTCAGCAAATGAGTTAAACCAGATTACAGGTAACCAACAGACAATACTTGTCAGTGAGTTGGGGGTTGGGGGGGGGTGGGAGATGCATGGGAAGACTTTCTTAGGCAGAATGGGCAGATAAAAACAATTTGTTCCAATGGCTATGAAGGCCCTGTAGAATACTGAGAGCTTACTCAAACACCTAAGATGCTAAAGTTATCCACTGCGTCCCAGCCATAACTAGTGGCCCTACCTTTTTTCTTGCTACTGTACTTGAAGGATTCTGGAAGAGAAAGTGAAGCTGTTGACTCTTGTGCAACTCTGCCTCACTTAAATCTAATTCACTTGCAAGTCAGGACATAAGATGTCATTGGTCCTTTTTCAAAATAAAAGATGGAGTAGACAGCTAGGTGGCTCAGCAGACTGAGAGTCAGGCTCAGATATGGGAGGTCTTGAGTTCAAATCTGGCCTCAGACACTTCTAGCTGTGTGACCCTGGACAAGTCACATAATCCCCATTGCTTAGCCCTTACCACTCTTCTGCCTTAGAACCAATACACAGTAGTGATTCTAAGACAGAAAGTTAGGGTTTAAAAATAAATAAATAAAATAAAAGATGAAACAATGAATTTTTAAATCTACCTATCCTGCCCCAAACTTTCTGCTGACCTTCAGTTTTACATGTCTAACTTTCAGACATCTCAAATTAGATGTCTAGTAGACATCTTAAGGTCAAAATGTCCCTAAAAGTCATTATCTTTCTCCTTAAAGCTTCCCCCACCCCAACTTTTCCTATTACTATAGAGGGCAACACAATCCTTCCAGGTCCTCAGGTTCACAATCTAGATGTCATCCTATAAAGCTCTCTCTCTTCCTCTCTAACTACTGACCTGCCTGACTTCCTTTAAGTCCTGAATAAAAGCCCACTTTTATTCAGAAGCTCTTCTCAATCCCTCTTGATTCCAGTGCCTTACTTCTATTGATTATCTTTCATTTTTCCTATATATACTTACTTGGTATATACTTATGTGCATGTTATCTCCCATATTAGACTATAAGCTCCTAAAGGACAGGAATCTAGGAATTTTATTTTATCTCTTTTTGTATCCCCAGAGCTTAGCACAGTGCCTAGTACATAGCAGATGTTTAATAAATGTTTGTTCATGTATTGATTGATATCACAAGAGGAGGAATTAATCAAACATGCAAACCAAAGGAAAACAGTATCATAAAAGCTCTAAAAGGAAAGAATATACAGGAGAAAATACACAGCAGTGTCAAATCTTGCAGAGAGGTCAAGAAGGATGAGAACTGAGAAAAGACCACTAGATTGAGCCATTAAGAAGTCTTTCATAATTGAGGAACAGTTTCAGATGGGTGCTGAAGTTACCAAATTGTAAGGGATTGATAAATGAGTGAGAGGAGGGGAAGTAGAAAGATAATAAGCACAGATAGCTTTTACTAAGAATTTAGATTAGTCACTGGACCTGAATATAGGGTCAAGAACTGTGTTCAAATATCACTTTCTGACTTCATATCTGGCCTCAGATGCTTACTGTGTTGTTCAGGCATGGGGTATCTCTTTCTGCTTTTGTTACTTTATCTGGAAAATAAGGATAATAATAGTGCCTACCTTCCAGGGTCATTGTGAGGATAAAATAAGATATTTTAAAGTGCTTTGTAAACCTTACAACACTATATAAATGGTAGCATATGTGTGTGTGTACACACATAAATAGATCATTTAAGAGACTATAACATTAAAAGGAAATAATATTGGTCTTTAAAATGTAAAGTATTTAGTCTGTAAAAAATGATTTACAAAGACTAAAAAGAAAGACTTAAAATGCAAAACACATTTCCCTTTGAAATATGGTAGTTTTCTCCTCCCATCTTAATAATGAATGGTATAGTAATATGTAGCTAATATAGAATAATAAATATAATATAAATAATAAATTTGAAGCTATGCAAAAGATTTTCCAGGAATAGCCTTTGATTTTGTCAAGTAAATAATATAGAAAGGCCAAAAAAGCATCCTATGTAAAATGTTCCTAATTGTATTTTTCTTATGTTTTCCCATATTTTTTGTTTATATGAGAGACTGAAAATAAAGAATATACATATTTTAAATATATTTATTTAAGTATTTTTCCATGGTTACATGATTCATGTGCTTTCCCTCTCCTTTTTCCCTCCCCCCATTCCCAGAGCAGTCAAACAATTTCACTGGGTTATACATGTATTATCACTCAATACCTATTTTTTGTGATTCATTTTTGTAATAAAAATTTTAAAAACCAAAACCCCACACCTAATATTTATATAAACAAGTGAAAAATCAAATGTTTTCCTTCTGCATTTCTATTCTCATTCCTTCATATAAGTCCCTCAGGATTGTTTTGGATCATTGCATTGTTATCAGTAGCAAAATTGATTATATATAATCATCCCACAAGGTTTCAGTCTCTGTGTACAAGGTTCTCCTGGTTCTGCTCATTTCACTCTGCCTCAGTTCATAAAGGTCTTTCCTGCTCATATGGAAATCAAGCAGTTTATTGTGCCTTATTGCACAATAGTTATTCCATTGCCGTCATATACCACAATTTGTTCAGCTATTCCCCAATTGAGGGACACCCCCTCATTTTCCAATTTTTTACTACCCCAAAGACCATGGCTATGAATATTTTTGTATGAGTATTTTTCATTATTATCTCTTTGTGGGTACAAACCTAGTAGTGGTATTGCTGGATCAAAGGGTAGATAGACATTCTTTTAAAGCCCTTTGGGCATAATTCCAAATTGCCTTCCAGAATGATCAATTCACAACTCCACCAGCAGTGTATTGGTGTCCCGATTTGCCATATCCCCTCCAACATTTATTATTTTCCCTTTACTTTCATATTGGCCAATCTGCTAGGTGTGAGGTGGTACCTCAGAGTTGTTTTGATTTGCTTTTCCCTAATTCAGAGGGATTTAGAACATTTTTTCATGTGATTATTGATAGTTTCAATTTCCTCATCTGAAAACTGTTTATTCATGTCCTTTGACCATATGTCAATTGGGGATAGAGAATGTATTTTAAACAAGTAAATGTTAGGAAAAGATAATTGTATAAATTTTATAAGGATAAACAACAATAGACATTCTTTTATAATACTAATTGTCCTAAATGAACTAGGAAACTGGCATAAGTTTATAATTTATCATCAGTTGTGTTAAAACTTAGAACATTTTCCCTTATCACTTCTTGGCCTTTTGGCTAAGATAAATTGTAGAACATTTTCCCTACAAAGGCCAATTTCAAGTTAATTCAATAGCTATTAAGTGCCAAATACATGTCAAGTAGTAGAAATACAAAGATCAAAATTACAGTATGTCAAGAAATTTAAAATCTTTTAGAAGGGATCAAATGTTTACACAAATAACTCTATTATAAATTAAAGTATAATGCCTTCATAAAATTCCCAATTCCATTCCTCATTGTGGCATAGAGGTAACACAAGCAAGAGAATGAGTTGTCATGCATATTGTATAGAGTCTTCTTATTCTAGGACCATTGAACTACATGGTCACCAAAATCTCTTTCAATGCTTTGATTCTGTGAAAATATGAGAAGGGTATGACAGGCAGGCTTTCAAAGGAAATTTTCTTCAATAGAATGCATTTTTACAGTCATAGAACTGATTTTAAAATGTAGCAAATGTAAGATTTCACATATAATAAGGAAACCTATTTACCAGTAGAAATTGCCACTGTCACAGAGGATACCTGGAGCAGATTCCAAGTCAAAGAAAGATTCCCTATAGATGATGAAGTTTTCCAGATGCCTCTTTTTATGGATGACATTGTGCCAGTTATATGAAATCTTGGAACACTGCAGAGCCTTTTGGATAAGAGTCAGAACCATTCAAAAGAGTTTGGCCTAACAATCCATACAAGCAAAACCATGTGTATAAAGAATGCCTATTGTCAAGACTATAACATACAGCACAATGGACAGCCTATACAGCTCATTCATCAGTATATATAACTTGGACAGACACTTTAAATGGACATCAAGTTGGGCCTAGAATTAAACAGAAGGAGGAAAATGGGCCAGATTTCCTATGAGAAATTGCAGAGCTCTTTCGAGGAGCCCAAACTTCTCCCTAAAAGGAAGGCTGGCCTTTTTAATACCAATAGTGTAAGGGTGTAATATGTTTTTTGTGAATTATGAAACCCTATAATGACCAAAGGGTTTAAAATGAATGTAGTATTACTTGAAGGGTAATAAAAACATTGAGTGTTCATAGTCTATAATATATAAATAAGGCACTATGAATACTTGATTTACCATCAAAGATATATAATTGAAAAGGAGGATAGATTGGTTATGCAGCAATAGTAAAGGATGACTATTAGGCTTGAGTGTTATCCTCATAATGATAAGAAAAAATGAGGAACATCCTCAGTTCATTGGTTAACACCCCCCCCCCCCGATAAATTAATAGTAGAAAATTGAGAAGAGTAACACAGAATGTAAAGATGTGGAAGAGCTACAATCCATATTACTGAAGGAAGTTCATATCACTCATGCTCATAACAAACTCCTTCCATAACTCCACCTATTGAATATTGGCTTGTCTTTGGGAAGGCCACCAATGTCAAGAAGCCTTCTTTGAACCTTCCAAGACATGGAACGAAGGTGATGACCAAAATTCTGGCTCTAGGATTTTGAGTCTGTGTGATTAAGATGTTAGCTTCAAAAGAAAAGGGGAGGGCAAAGATGCAGCTTCTTGGATGGAATTTCATACATTTCGTGTTTCAGGTGATCTATGTCTCTATGTAGAGAGAGGTCCTAAAAGTAACTAGAAATATGAGACCAGAACTTAAAAGGTAGGACTAATGGTAGATCTGGTAATCATCTAAATAGTAATAACTGAAATTATAGGATAGAATGAGATATCTCTAGAACAGATAGATGAATA